>NC_055668.1:26424207-26436707 GCF_017976325.1 Chelmon rostratus
TGGCTGCTTGTAGTGTTGGCATTTTGGGAGCCGGGGCCGTTTCCACGGTCAGGTGGGAACTTCAGCCTGACTTCAGTGACTCAGAACATTTTTACATGTTGTTTTCATCCCTGCCAAGATAAAAAATGTCAATTTACCAAGTCTGAAACAAAACTCGAGGCTGAAATCTGAAGAAAATCTGAAGAAGTTCGTCCATTTTTACACACGAAACAAAATGTCACACAAATATCAGTTTGAAGTTTTTCAGGAAATATCAAAGAATCCACAGAAACGTATGGAGGTGACAGAAATGTGGCACATTATGAAAGTATGAAGCTACGAATGAGTGGCCTAAACTCAAGGTTCACTTACAAGCTTTTTTCTGTGGCTTTCAGCCACGCCCCACAGCCTTCTCCAGCTAATGGAACACCTGAAGAAGACCATGGGATGTGGTTGAAAGCCCTGCGAAAAGCTCACGAGTGAACACTGTCATTTCACTTCTTTCTGTTAAATGTTAAACACGAGAAGCCTGAATGACAAACATCTAAAACTGCTAAATGTTCATTTAGATTAAAGAAGAACAACAAGCCGCTGAGTCTGAGTCTGATCCTCAAACGCCTCGGCCGATCTCGGCCGGCGTCTCTGGAGGTCGTCCTCGCTGTTTGCTCTCGCTCTGTCTGTCAATGATCGACCTCGGTCGCTCGGTTTGCGAGTAAAAGTGAAACCACGTCCGCGTCGAGCTGCGCCCTCTTTATCAGAAGGTCAAAGGTCGTGTTTGTCGTGAAGGTCGGCGGCGGCGTCGGAGTTAATTTGAGAAGCTTCTGCAGCCTCTCTGTGACCTTTGACCTCCTCACGGTCTCTACCTGCTGAACTGTTTGTAAAGGTGAGAAGTTTTTAAAATCATCTGTATGTTCCTTCATTTCTTCGAACTCTTTCGTGTTTCTGTCATCTGCTGTTATTTCAGGGTCACATGTTCCGCGTATTGTCCTCGCGTCCTGACCTCCGAACTTTCACCTCCTTTCTGCAGGAAGTGAAGCGGATTCTCCTCCAATCAGCTTTCTCCTATTTTTTCCTGCGTCCCCAAACCTGTGTCTGATTTGTGTGTGTGTGTGTGTGCGCGTGTGTGTGTGTTGATGGACAGCAGGATCAAACAGGAAGTGCTGGCAGGGCTCAGACAGGAAGAACATCTCCACAGCAGACTCTAATATTAGAGCTCAGATATTCTCAGGATGTTTGGACGTCTGTGTGTGAACGATGAGCTCGGAGACTGAGCCAATCACGCACGCACGCACACACACACACACACACACACACTCTCTCTCCACCCTGTTTCTTGGCTCGACTCGTTCCCTCTGCACACACACTCTTATTTAGTGTTGTCTCACTGTCAAGGTGAATTAGATGAAGCAGAGAATATTTGCACACGAGGTGCAAACATTCTCTTGTTCTGTTGTTTTGTGCTTCATCTGTTGCGTCACCGACCAGGCACAGCCCTCACACTCGGACATTTTATAAAACGTGTCGGCGGTGAAGCTTTTCCAGAAGACGTCGGGATCCGTGGTCTGAGGCGTGTAGATAACCTGAACACAAGGACTTTGGCCACAGTTCAGGCTGATGATGTGAGAGAAGCAGCAGCGCAGAGAGTCCAGACAGGAGCTGCAGAAGAAGAAAGAATAAACTCAAGACAGGAAGTATTCAATAGAACAACGGTGAATTGATCAGATATCAGCAGACACAAAGTTCATTTATCTACAACTTCAGTACAACAGTTCCAAAAGAAAAATCCCATCATCAGTAAAAACAAGAAAAAGTCTAAAAGAAAACAAAATAAAAAACCCCTCAGGATTGAATTTTATTTTGAAATTAAATTAAAATAAACTTGAATTAAATGAAATTTAGCATATATTCACTCATCTTGAAAAATGAATCCTCTCTTCTTACTTTTATTTGTGGAATCAGTCAGATCATTGTTGAAAATAAAGGCTCATTATTTGGTCTCATCATTGATCAATAATAAGTGGATCAATCGATTGATCGAGTCTTCCTGTCAGCAGGAATATTTTCTTCTTTTTTAACCTTCAGTGTGAACACTTCAGCTCTTTCTCTCCTCTTCCTCTCTCGACCTCCTCACACTCCGCCCCTTATGCTAAGAGTCGATGACATCACCGCTAAAGGCGAGGGCTGTGATTGGCTGCTGGGAGGAGTAGCTGCTCCCGCTGGCGGCCCCTCCCCCCATGACTCTCCCTCTGTCTGAAAGGTGTTTTCAGTGTCTGAGAGCTGCCGCCGCTGCCGCTGCTGCCGCTGGAGGACAAACCCACGCTTTCATTCTCTACCTCCTCCACCTCCTCCTCCTCTGCTCCCTGCGCTCCCACTGCTGCGCTCCACCCGCTCATTGTGCTGGTTCTCCAGGCAGGGAGGGTGTGTGTTTGAACGGAGGATGGGCGGATTCCTGAATGAAGGGAAGGTGTGATCTCTGAAGACGTTGACGGATGGATGGAGAGAAAACAGAAGCGTGATGCTGCCACCGCCGTCGCCGCGGAGCTTCTGCTGAACCAGCGATTTCTGCCTCCACACTGGTGAAACATAGAAAGAGAGAGAGGGACTCTGTGCTTCGGCTCCTGTGTCGCTCGCCCTTTGTGGCTCAGTCCTGCTGTCCTGGAAGTGTCTCTGTTGAGGCTGCAGCTGGATCTGGGATTACTCCTCTTCAACATCAGAAGCTGTCGTGTGTTTGAATCTCAGGTTAAAATCATTCGATCGTTCTTAAAGCTCGTTAAAGCTCATTTATTCGTCTGGAAACTGGTTTTGTCAAGTTTCTACCTATTGCTGCGGAGAACTTCATCCTGTTGGAACTCAAGTTTATTCTGCTGGACTCAACTGAATCCTGTTGAAACTCGAGCTTTGCTCTGAAGCTCAGACTCTGGACGGTTTCAGACCCTGAAGTTTCTCTGCCGAGTCGCTCCTCGATGCCTCTGCAGACTCGTCTCATCTAAATCTTCGTCATGGAGCTTCAGAGCGCCACCACCGGCCTCCCCGGCCCCCTTTCCCCCGGCCCTCTCTCCCCGACCATGGACTACGCCGGCCCCCTGTCCCCGGCGTCGGGCGGCCCCGGCCCATCTCGCAACAGCCCCGGCCGGGGTCAGAGCCCCAGCCTCAGCCCCATCAGGGGGCCCAGCCCCAGCCCTGGGTTCTCGGGCCAGGCTGCCTTCAACTACAACCAGCTGGAGGGGAGGTTTAAACAGCTTCAAGGTAAGATGAGAGCTCGCCTCGGAAATCTGTAAGAATGTCTCAATAGGGAACATGTGAGGGAGACCTCAGGAGGTCCAGATCCAGGACCTGAAAACCTTCACTGGGCCAGATGAGAGCAACAGCTGCTCAGAATATTTCACAAAGTTGTCTCTGAAATTAAAAAGAGCCAAAAAGTGACAGTGAAAGTAGCTTCAGCTGGAGAGCAGCTTCATTTGGACTCCAGTTTAGTCCCCAGACCATCGATTATCAGGTCAAGAAGCTTTGACATCATGTTAGAAAAGAAATTCAGAGCTGCTGCAGTGAGTTTAGATTCGGTTTCATTGATGAAGAATGTGTTCGTCACGTGTTCGTTCATGTTCCGAGGTTTGAAGTGAAATCAGAGTCTCGGTGTGGATGAATCAGCAGTTCTGACCTTATCTCAGCAAACTCCGTATCAGAGCCCCACCCTGCTCCACACCCACAGTCACACTGCGGTCCACCTGATCAGCTGCGCCGGGCCCGCGGGGTCTGGAGGGGCGAGGGGACGGGAACCATCGGGGTGTTGGCTGAGAAACGTCCAGTCACTTTTTATTCTTCGTGTTTTATTAGTGGAGAACTGTGAGCGAGTTCCCACCATGCTTTGCTCTTTAATGGGCGGTAAATCCATCAGTGTGGCTGCATCAGTAATATTAGACAGGCTAGTTAAATCTGCCCTCCGTTAAGAGAACAACCCAAGTTTATTCAGAAAATCACAACTTTCCTGCAGCCGACCTCTCACCTCTGTCCTCAGGACGAGGACAAACCACATCTGGAGTGCACGAATGGTTGAGAGATAAAACTTCTCTGATGCTTCTGACTATTTTTAAGAACGAATGAATGAAGTTTACACACGTGCTCCTAATTCCTTTCTGCGATCAGTATCCACTGGACCCTGCACCCAATCTAAGGTCGAGCCTTGTGTTTGCTCTTTAGCTGAGGCGTGCAGACTCTTTAAATACATGTAAACACATCTCGTAATGTGAAGCAGCATCCACTTATCGACTGCTGCACAGTTTTAAAACTTGTGTTGGAGCTGATTTCCTTTCATTGAAGGTGAAGGTGTCGTCTGTCATAGTTTGAGGAAACATGGCGAGATACGACCTGACGCAGGTAGAGACCAGCAGTAGAACCTTTTAAACAAGCTTAGAAGCACAGGGAGCGATGTTAACGGACCGGAGGAGCTTCCAGAGGCTCGTCAATGGATGTTCGTCAGCAGCAAAAGGTTTTAATGGGATGTTTTTTCACGGAAAAACACTCGAGTGTAAAACTATTGGCGGGTTGAATTTAGCTGAAGGTTAATGGAGGCGGTTTTCTGGACGCAGCCTCATCGACGTGTCGATGCCCAGAAGCCTCCAGTGCCGTCCTGGTGTCGGAGAGTAGCCCGCTGGCTCGAGGCCAGGTGAAGGTGGTCCCAGCAGGCGGTTTGTGAGGCTGTAAGATAAGAACTGTGATCTGGCTTTGATCTGATGTTCAGTTTTTATGTTTCTAACACACCAAACTCTCACATGTCCTCATAAAAATGCTCCGTATGCTTTTCCCTGAAGAGTTCTGGAAGGAAATAAACTACATGGAAACCTTTGTTAGCACCTCAGCTCATTAATGGATCCGTTTACTGGATCTGTTTTGATCTGTGATCCAGTGTAGAGAAGAATAGCACGCTGGTGGAGGTTCACGCAGTGTTGGCTGGTTTCAAAGCAGGTCTTATCAAAGAAGTCTTGACTTTGAGTTTGTGCTGGAGGAGGCGGATTATCTAGCGTGTTATCTTTGAAGGATCATAAAGTGTTTTAGTGCTGAGATGTGGGAGGGGTCAGATGTTCTGCAGGACGTAATGCACTTCTGTTAGAAATCCTTTCCTTTCATTGAATCTGATGTGAATCCAAACTTTTAAACTTTTGATTAAAAGTTGTGGAGAAAACCAGCTCACAAACAGGAAGCAGTTCTTGAGTCCAACAACTGATTCTTGTTCAGTTCTTGGTGATGTTGTGTTGGTCAAACTGTGTTCAGCGCCTGAACATCAGAGGTTTCTGGAGCGCAGCTTCGACTTTAGACGCATTTCTGATTGATTTACTTCATGATCAGCTTTGCAAGACTAACATGAAGTGTTTCTACGGACGCCATCGCCAGGGAGGCTAATGCCAATGCTAGCGCCGGACTTCAGCAATAAAACATCACGCCTGTCTAGATCCAGGATGAATTGGATCATGAATGAAGGTCAGATATCTGCAAAAAATCAGTCAAGAAGATCTTGAAGACCGACAAAAAGTCTGCTTTTTCTGGACATCCAGTTTCTGTAAGCAGCGTTCCTCATGTCAGTGGACTTGCCTTGTGGTTTCATACTAATCCAGCTCTTCATAGGGTCTGATATCAGGGCTGACTCCGGCCATGTGGATCCACAAACTACCATCAGGACTTGAACGTTAAAGGGTTCTTCTAGAAGCCATTATTGGCCTCTCTGAAACCCTGATGGTCCCTCGAAGTCCTTTCCCTTCTCAGTGCAGGTCTGGGACCTGGTTTTATGAGGTCTGTCGTGCAGTGTTGAGAGGATATAAATTCATGTGTTGTCCCATGTGTGGCTCAGGTGCTTCAGAGCAGCGCCTCGCATTTTTAAAGACCCCTGGTTCAGTTCCCGGCGGGGTGATGAATATGGAAGCAGGCGGTGATTATTGCACTGCAAAGAGCTTCAGATGTGAGAGGGAGGAGACAGAAGGGAGCTGAGGAGCAGCACTTCCTCCTCGTTAGAGCCAGTTTTGAGCTAACAGCCTCCTTTCAGAAATCCAGCAATTATGGAGGGAAAGAAGTGATCAGATTAGCTGCTGAACGGACTCCTGGGAGGTTTCTGTGCACAGCAGGAGGCTGTTCGATGCTGACTGATGTGGAGGTAAATCACTCAGAAGTGACTGTTAAAAACTTACTGACTCTTACTGACCCTGGAGCTGCTCAGGGGCACTTCATCAGGCCCCGCCGCTGTTAAACCCACAGCCTGATGACCATGAAACACACATTTAATCGTATTTCAGATTCAGCTGTGGTGCGTCTCGACCAAACTTCCTAGAAATCAATTGTCACGATCGTGGCAGAAAGTCAGCAGATCAATAGAGGATTTCTAGGCACAAGGATGGCGGGATTGATGAATAATACATGGATGAATAAAAAACACCCGATGGATGGATGGATGGATGGATGGATGGATGGATGGTGGATTGATAGATAATCGATGGAGGGATAGATCAGTGTGTGAGCTACAGAAATGAAAAGAGAAATACGTGTCGATGGATCAGTTGATATGTGGATAGATGGACTGATAAAGGATGAATACTTTGATGATTGAGGGTTAGAAAGATGGATGATAGTAGAATAGACAGAGGAATGGATGGATGCAGATGTTTAAGTATATATAGGTATTATTTTAGATTAAATATCTTAAAAATGTCTGTTTTCCTGCTGCTTTTAGCAGTTTCACTGATGTAAACAAACATTGAACATCAGAAACGTTAAACGCTCAGATTGAGTTTTTATTGGCTGTTTGTCCCTGTCCATCAACTGCAGCGTCCAATCATTTGCCTGGACGTTTGGGCTGGGTGGGGCTACACTTTGAGCTATGGATTGTGACAGAAAAGACCTTTAAAATACTGATGAATCATTGATTGATTGACTGGAACACACAGCTCACACACACACACACACACACACACACACACACACACAAACACAGCCACACACATGCTTTTCAAACAAGACCATCACCCCCCTCTTTTCCTGTGTTGTCCTGAGCCAGCCAATCAGCAGACAGCTTGGTGGTTTGGGAGCCCCCAAGCCCTGTGTGTGTGTGTGTGTGTGTGTGTGTGTGTGTGTGTGTGTGTGTGTGTGTGTGTGTGTGTGTGTGTGTGTGGATTAGGGGTGTATCTAACATGGTCTGGAAGGCAGAATAATGTCCGAACCACATTATCACCCCTCCTTTCTTTTTGCCGCCCTCCGCCGTTCTAAGAGGTGTTTATCCTCTCCTTCGTCCTCCCTCCTCTTCTCCTCTTTCTTCTCTTCCTCCAGCTCATCAATGTTTCATGAGCTTCTGCAGAGCGTCTGTCATTGCCCGATCATCCCCTCTCCCTCCTCTCTCCCCTCCCCTCCCTCCATCCTCTTAGTGAAATTAAAAGGAGGCTTCGGCCGTCTCGTCCCGATAAAGCTGACACAAAGGCGGGAGGGGGGCCGCTTCGCTCCTCCTCCGGCGTCTGAGCAGGAGGAGTCTGCGATCTCCTCTCGGCAGCTCCTGACGTGATCTGACGCTTGTCACACCGACAATGACGAGGAGCCCTTCAGCTCCGCTCGGGCTTTTTAAACAGCAGCATCGCGGCGTGTTTTAGCTTTTTATGTTTATTCATGATCCTGATATCTGCAGAGAGCACACACACACACACACACACACACACACACACACACACACACACACACACACACACACACACACACAGTCTCAGGCTCATTGCATTTATGACTTTTTGCCATTAATTATCACGTATTTCAGCTCAATATGTGTGGTTGTTATGTTTAGTTAAACAATGCATGAGACTCCACAGAGAGAGACATAGGTCGAGCACTTTATTGATCCCCGATGGGAAATCAATTCACACATCACACAACACACACGAGTTACACTGAGCTGACCTGAGGCAAGAGAAACGCTCAATCAATTTAATGTCAGAGAGTTTTATGTCAGAGCTACCGTTCCCTGTGTGTTAGCATCACGTTTGCAGACTATTTTCTTGCTTCTGTGCATTTCAGATTCCTCACAGGATGAAAAGCATCGATCAGTTGTTGTTCTCGTGTGGTCAGATGACTCCAGCATCTCGTGTTTCGACGTGACATTCGTTGTTTTACCTTGATGAAAATTCCTGAAAAGTTGACGCCATGGAAACGATTGAGAAAACCTCCACCTGACGTGGAGTCAGCAGTTTCAGTTACAGAGAGAGAGGGGGGGGGGTCAAAGAATGGAGCTATTGTTTGAGCAGAAGGTGACATGAGTGAGTGTTTGAGGAAGGAGTGTGTGTGACAGTCTGATGAAGAACAGGGAAACCACTCTGTGTGTGTGTGTGTGTGTGTGTGTGTGTGTGTGTGTGTGTTATCATGTCATCTTGTTGCAGTTTGGACCATGAAAGGACTCTTTGAGGGGAAGGCGTCACTGAGCGTGCTCACAGAGAGGGGGCGGGGCATAGCCGAGCGAAAACAGAAAATGTAGAAATAAAAAAGCACGATGAAGTGCCGTGTGTGTGTTTGTGCGTGCGTGCGTGTGTGTGTGTGTGTGTGTGTCAGTATTCAGCTGCACAGGATGAACTGAGTTATTTTCACTGAAACCACTGAGATCAAATCATCGTAAAACTGAAGTTTGGTTGTTTGAATCCGTTTCCGATAAACTGTCATAAAGTCACGTGATTCAGACCCAAATCATGACAACAATGATCATTTCGTGCATGTATGAACACGGCTCATTGTAATAAGTTGATTATTGACACCTTTGGCAAAGAATTGAACTGAAAACAGCTGATGTTTTGTCATTAATTTCTGTTTTGATCTCCTGCAGCAGCGTTAGCACGTAGCGCCGAGCAGCATATTGAAGCAGCACTGACTCCTCCACTGTGTTCCTGCAGGTTTTGTCTTTAGAAACATGCAGGTGGCTGCTGCACTGCGTCTGCTCAGGTGTTTACATGCCTGAAAATAGAAGCACGAACCAAAGCTGGATGTAGCTACCGTAGCTAACGTGCTGCAGGTTAACAGTTGTCTGTCCATTCGTCCATAATAGTCAGGTGGCTGTAATTATTGAAAAGTTTATCTAATGATGATATGAGACTTGAGTCCACTGCACGAGTCAAATCTGGTGGATTGATTGTGAAGTTGCAGCCTTTGCTGCGGCCCAGCAGGAAGTTCTGAACGTCTGCTGCTGAAGCCTCACAATAGCTTCAGATAAATGTTTCAGTGTGTTTCTGTACAGAGGGAGGACACTGAATGATGTCCCACATCACTTATATTAGACGTGCATCATGGAGGACACCTAACTGTCTGCAGGGACGACGAGGAAAAGCTCCCTCAGTGTTCATGTGGACTGAACTTCTCCTGCTGACTGCAGGGCCTCGATAGGAAAACTCCTCCGCTGTTTGCACCATCTGGTTGGTGCCACGCTGCACCACGTGAGCGTGCTCTGTGCATGAGTACGAGATGTCAGACATCTTTTATCGTTTCCCGTAATCGGCAGACTGACGATGAGCTTTGGAACAACGCAGTGAAATGACGTGAAGCTCTGGGGACGAAGACGTTGGAGGAAAGTTATTAGAAAGTGATGAATGTGTGTTGCACTCTGACGCCGTTTCATTAGCATCACAGTAACACACCCGAAGAGTTTCTTTTCTCAGCGATGAGGAATTTGAGTCATCCAGCAGCAGGCGGCCTCGGCAGCGGAGTTCACGAGCTCGCTGTAATGAAGAAACGTTGATTTATGTGGACGGCAGTTCGTTTCCTGATGAACGAGACTGATTCTCTGACAGCGACGCTCAAAACATCGAGTTCAGGAAAAACAGCCTGAAGGAAAGAGAGAGGAAGGAGGAAGGCAAGGAGTCTTTATTCAGCTGTGAAGGGAGTGAAGGGAACAGCAGGACAGACAGAGACAGACAGAGACACACAGAGAGACAGACAGAGACACAGACAGAGAGAGAGACAGAGAGAGACACACAGAGAGAAACACACACACTTCTCAGAAGTCTTGAATCATGTGTGTTTTGTAAACTCTGGACGTAGAAATCACTAAAAGCTGATGAATCAGGAGCAGGTGTGAAGATTAGATGTGTGTGTGTGTGTGTGTGTGTGTGTGTGTGTGTGTGTGTGTGTGTGCGCGTGCGTGCGTGCGTCAGTGATCTTATCTCTCACCTTGGTGTTTTGTAACGACCTGCAGCAGGAATGTAAAGGTGAGCTGGGCTTGGCCCTATCAGACTGTGTGTTATCACTGTGTAACGTCCTGCAGCAGCTTTCCTCAAGGACGTAGACATGAAGTGTGTGTGTGAGTGTGTGTGTGCGTGTGTGTGTGCGTGAGTGTGTGTGTGTGTGTGTGTGTGTGTGCGTGCGTGTGTGTGTGTGTGTGTGTGTGTGTGCGTGTGTGAGAGAGCACAAATTGCACCAGTTTAAACGAATGTCGCAATTTAGGTCTGTAAAAGCAGGACTTTGAACTGATCCAAAGTCCCTCTGTGAGGATCCTGGTTCAGTTCTGCTCAGTTCTGAGAGAGAGAGCAGGAGGATCAGGAATGTTTCTGACGAGAGCAAACGTCCAGTCGGCGTTCGGCTCGGTGACACTGACTCGTCCAGATGCGGCTGACACGGCGAGGACTTGAATCTGACTCGACTGTGAGTCGACGAATCACGTTCAGATTCGTTGTTTCTCTCGACCAGGAGCGCTCTCCTCTGAGGACGACTGTGTGAAACTGACCTGAGATCAGCTTTCAGACGCACAAACACTTCAAATGAATGAATGAATCTGTGAGTGAACAGAACAGACGGCGTCAGTCGGTTTAACAGGCTGATAATCAGTCAGTCAGTCAGCAGCTCTCAATAGTCCTCTGTTCCTGATCCTGGCTCAGTTTCCCCTCCAATGGGAATTCACTGCAGCACTGTGTGTGTGTGTGTGTGTGTGTGTGTGTGTGTGTCGGGGTGTAAATAAAATAGAATAGAAATATAAAAAGAAGTTCTGTCAGTCGTAGAGCTGTAATAAAATAGAACAGAAAAAGTTTACATGCAGGAAGCAGCTTGACAGGAAGTGTCTGGTTCAGTGGTCTGATGGTCTCAGTTTAAGAAAACACCCAGATTCACTCTGATGGTGATGAGACGGACAAAAACAACCTTTTAATCTCAGCAGACACGTCAGTTAGCCAGTTAGCTGCTCAGGCGTTAGCCGCAAACAGGCTGAGATGTTTAGCTCTTAGCTTGTTAGCTCGTTAGTTTTGCACCGAAGCTACACACACACACACACACACACACACACACACACACACACACTCATTCACACTCATTCATGTAGTCTCTGGTCTCATGTTTCAGACACTAACAGAGGTCAGTGTGATTGGATGAGACTGACACACTCAGCGTCGTGCCCTGTGATTGGCTGAGACGGCAGGATGTTGAGCTGAAACATGATGTCACTCTTTGTGCATCCTGCTCGTTAAGGCCTGTTTCACTTCATTTGGCGTCTCTTCCAGCAGGTTCGCGTTAAAGTCGAGCTGTTTTCTTCGTGCTGGAATCCTCTCTGCTGGTCGAAACCCTCTGCGAGCCTTCCTGCTGCAGCTCATCCACACATTTCATCCACAACAGGATTAGACACTGTTTATATTTTTAGGAAGCCATCAAAGGAGACCTGAGAGCAGTTTGTCTGTCTGAAGCAGAGCTGTTCTCCTGTGAGACACACTTAAATTGCGTCACTAATTTGATGTGGGCTTGTCTCGGTCTGAACGCACTGTGAAGAAAACTGAGCAAAAATATCACAAAACCAAACAGGAGAGCCGGTGAAACAGACTCGTCTCAGGCGGCTGAACGCAGGCCTTCACCTGCCGACTCACCTGGTCACTGCTCTCCGGTTCATCCGTTCATCCTTTAGTGTGTCAAATACCAGAAAATATCTAAAGACGTTTCCAGATAATGTCTTAAAATCTGTTTTTCTCTAACAGTGTTACACAAGACAAGTCTTATTCTATTTTTTTAGTGTTCCATTGAAGCCGAATGTCAGTTCATTTGAACTCCTGTAACCTTTGGTGTAAGGGGGACGGAGGCAGACCTCCACCTGGTGTCACGTTACTGCTGTTTAACAGAACACTTTAAACTGTGCAGAGAGCTCAGAGGCTGGTTCCCTCCTGTGCCTCATCTCAGTTCATCTAAAGACACGACACGAGATCAAAATGATGATTATATATATGATATATTAATGTTAGTACAGACGGTGTTACGTTACATTATGAGATATGATTTGAAACACACAGTTTAATTAGACACCAACTGGAACAAGCACGCAGACTTCAGAAAGATGAATAAAATACATCAATAATGATGTTAATAAAGAGGATTAATCAATGAAGCAAAAGCTGCAGCTTTCGACTGATCTGAAGTGCACACACGCACACACACACACACGCACACACACACACACGCACACACACACACACGCACACACACACACAGAGTAAGGGTAATATTCGACGGCCTCTCTGCGCCTCCTGTGGGAGATCAGGAATGCA
>NC_055668.1:26441707-26446707 GCF_017976325.1 Chelmon rostratus
CTCAGTCGTCATGACGTTCATCATCTTCTCCAACCTGTTTTATTTTGCTTTATCTTTGATCCCTTTTCCACCAACTGATCTCTCTCTCTCTCTCTCTCTCTCCCTCTCTCTCTGTCTGTGTCTCTCGCCCAGATGAGCGTGAGGCGGTGCAGAAGAAGACCTTCACCAAGTGGGTGAACTCGCACCTGTCCAGAGTTTCCTGTCGGATCACCGACCTCTACATGGACCTGAGGGACGGACGCATGCTCATCAAACTGCTGGAGGTCCTGTCAGGAGAGAGACTGGTGGGTTGCGTCGCTCAGAGCTTTTATTTTGAAAGGGAAGCGGGGAGGAAGTGTCCAGACCAGGTCAAGAGTCATTCTGGTGATATTTACAAGACGAAGCCTCACACCAGAGCAGCAGGTTAAAGGAACACTGTGTGATGAGCGTGCACGTGAACATAAAGACGCAGCAGCACAATGTAAGATGCACAAAGAGGAGATAAATGAGCATCTTGTTCCACGTCCTCTGGACCGCTGCAGTGTCTAATTTCTAATGAACCATTCAAGAAAATGAGTTAAATTAACCAGAAAATGCTGTGGAAGAGTCAAATCTAAGTTTACAAATCAGTCTATAAGAATGATTGTGTGAATGTGGCTGCAGGTCTGCGGTGACTCTTCCTCTCCGGCTGCACTCAAACAGCTGTCGGACGTCTCTGCTCTCCCACTCGTCTTATCTGCCTCCTCCAACACGGACATTTCTGACTCCTGCAATCATTAACCATGAACCGCCTCCACCGCGCTGTTAATCTGAGCGCGCGGAGTTAAAGTGGCAGCGGCCCTTCACACGCTCAAAGTTAGCTTTAGCTCGGCGGCGCAGAGGATGGATGAACGGATGACACACACGTAAACACAGTTTTTATCGTTTATGTCCAGCTGCAGTCTGTCAGTGCACGACAACATTACACAAATATAACTTCATATATCAGCGGCAGGAAGTTTATCGTCTCAGAAGCTTTTTTCATTTGATTGATTGATGAAATTACTCTGAATTATTGCTTTATACGTCTGGAAAGTAGTGAAAACATTTGATATAATAATAATAATAATAATAATAATAATAATAATAATTGAGGTCATATCATCCATCATTGTTTCATACTTTGGCTGCTGTGATGAAGATCGTGGTCGCATTAAACTGCACTTTATGTGCAATTAAAAAGGTCTTAAATTTAGCTTGTGACACGGTGAACTGTGCAGAGATCCTGCACACACACACACATGCGCGCGCACACACACACACACACACACACACACACACACAGTGTCAGGCTGGCCTTCTTGCTGTCTGACTCAAAGACATTTAAACATGCTCAGACTGTCCCGGTTTCACCCCCCGCCTTGTGACTTCCACTGCTACGAGCCAAACTCCCCCCTCCTCTTCCTCTTCCTCTTCCTCTTCTTCTTCTTCTTTCTTCTCCTTGTTCTCGGCCGTCACGCTGCTGTCATCCGGCCTTTTCACAGCCAGTCAAACACACAGAGAGAAGTCACATTCATCCAGGAGTTACATAGAAATTAAACTCTGTTTTCTGATCATTTTAAATTCATGCTTCTTCAGTTCGGCGTGTTTGTCGTCAGGCGGACAGCCGGAGAATCTCTGGCATTCTGGATGCTCACGGAGGAGGAAGTGAGGAGACGAGCAAAGGAGAAGAGAGAGGAGGGAGGGAAATGCAGAGAGAAGGGAAAGGAAAATAAAGCCGAGGAGCAGAGCGATGGCGAAGTGTTGAGCAGGATGGATGGAGGGATAGAGTGGGAGACAGTGTGGGGGGTGTTCGAGTTGTGAAAGGACTCATTGAGTAACTTTCAGGGTTTACATGGAGCCAAAACGCCTCCAGAAGCAGCAGAAGAATCTGAGAGCGAGCGGCTGTTTGCACGCTGGGAGGCAGCGTTTAAAGGACGTTTTCATTAGCTGGTGACAGCAGAGCGAGGCCGTCCTGTTTGTCTGCCTCCTCTTCATCAGCACGTTTCCATCAATGCTTTTAACAAACGATGCTCAAACAGGAGGAAAGAGAGCATGTGCTGGGACTATTTTCAGCGGTGGATTGATCCACATTCGTTGCTGTAGTGAGTGTTTGTGGGACTGAGTCAGAATAAACTACAGTGTGTGTGTGTTCGTGGTGATGAAGAAACATGTGTGAGGCTCACTGACGTGTTTTTAGTGGAGCTGTTGGGATGTTAAAGCTACGTATGGTTAAAGGTTTCCACAGCAGAGACGCTGCAAAGTCTAAAAACAGCTAAAACCTCCTGATGGGGGAAAGTCCCGCTCCGGGTCTGCGCCGCGCTGCCGGTGGAGGCAAACTGGAATAAACTGCTGATCTGAGGCTGTTTGAACCGACCAACACTGAATCTCTGTGCGGTTTGTTGGACCTGAGCCACCAGCAGACAACAGTCCAAAATATCTCTGGTCTGGGTCCAGGTCCTGAATCACTGAGCGGCTTTCGCTGGGTGGTGTTTATGTGTCTGTGTGAGGGAAAGCAAAGACAGCCGTGTTATTGTTGGACGGCGTCCTGGTCGTAGTTTGGACGGTCAGTGTTGGACGGAGGACGGCCCGCAGGATGTAGCGTCGCTGCTCCGACACCTCACGTGTTTGTTTTATTATAGTTATTTATTATTCCCGTGATTGGTTTGATTCCTGTTTCTAAATTCACCCTGAACACATCAGCTCATCCGAAGGGCGAGTTTTCAGCCATCGACTGTTGATATTAGTCGTCATCTTCAGCGAACTGCTTCATCCGTCCCACTCAGGTGAGGATGAGGAGGAGAGGAAGCCGTCAGATTAGTTTGATCATCGCCAGCCGGTCACATGTTTCACGGACGTAGACTGAACCACTTTTCAGGTGGATGTTGAGCAGACTCATGTCTTCTGTCCGTTTGATCTGTGTTCATTGCATCCGTGCTCCTCTTCCTCGCCGTCTGCATCCTGTGGCTTTAATCCTCCGTGTGTCGCTCAGACGCAAACAGCCGGACGTTTCAGAATCACCTCATAGTACTGCGGCGTTTAGCGGCCGGTCATCTGACAGCATCAGCGTCCTCAGGGACACTCAGTCCAACAGAACTGAGTTTCAGCCAAGCAGTGAGAGCAGCAGTATTTACTGTAGTTTATTGTTTCTTCATGCTTCTCTATATTTCAGAGGGACGTTTTGTATTTTCTACTGCACTACGTGTACTTCAATTTTACTTTGAACCAATGAACCAATGCGTTAGCCTGTGACACAAAATACTCGAAATTCAATCAAATATTTCACAAAACAGCAAAGATCAGAGAAAAGTCCAGAAATAGTGTTTTACAAAGGACTTGAAAATAAGTATATTTTTCATAAGTACACTTTATTAAAAGTATTTGTAAGTTAGTACACTTTCAAATATACTTTAAATTAAGCAAAAGCAGTAGAAGTGTACTCGTATTGACTTTTCTATACTTAGATTATATTTGTAATACACTAAAGTAAACTACTGTGGGACCTGGGTTTACTTCAGTCTCACTTGTAATGGAGTATTTTACACTGTTGATTCAGTACTTTTACTTCAGTAAAGGATGGGAGTACTCCTCTGGAAGAGATGTGAGCTGATGATCTAACTGAAGACCCTGTGGTTCCTCTCTGTAGATCCTGGGGGTTCCTCTCTCTAGACTCCTGTGGTTCTCCTCTCTGTAGACCCTGGTGGTTCCTCTCTGTAGACTCTGGTGGTTCCTCTCTGTAGACCCTGTGGTTCTCCTCTCTGTAGATCCTGGTGGTTCCTCTCTGTAGATCCTGGTGGTTCTCCTCTCTGTAGATCCTGGTGGTTCCTCTCTGTAGATCCTGGTGGTCCTCCTCTCTGTAGATCCTGGTGGTTCCTCTCTGTAGATCCTGGTGGTCCTCCTCTCTGTAGATCCTGGTGGTTCCTCTCTGTAGATCCTGGTGGTTCTCCTCTCTGTAGACTCTGGTGGTTCCTCTCTGTAGACCCTGGTGGTTCCTCTCTGTAGACCCTGTGGTTCTCCTCCTGGCGGGAGCTGTACTTCTGGCTTCTGGCTTCTGTTGTTGTGGTTTGTTGCTTGTTTGTTGTGTGACAGCAGAGCCGTCAGACATCTGTCTGATGCTGCAGCTCTGCAGTAAAGAAGGTTAGCTCGGTTTTAAATCCCTCCACTCTGATAATATCTGACTCCTCATTCACGTCAGCTGGAGAACCTCACGGGCGCTGGGAGGCGATGCCGGCGCTTCCTGTCTGTCATCACAGTCGTGTTTGTTCATAGAGTTAAACCTGGACCTGTTCCTGTCTGTGATGTGAGCTCTGTTGTTGATGCTGCAGAATTAAAACCACAGATCAGCTGATCAGTAATGTTCTTACAGCTTAGTGACGATTACATGAATAATGTCTGTCAGCGTCCGTCAGATCCAGACGGCAGCGTGCACATTTTCAATCAATAGTCTAAAAATAAACAATATCATGGTGTGAAATCACCACAGAACTGATGTTCTAGAAGATGCACCTGCGATACGTCTCCAAACTAAGAACAAATAAATGTCTTCTTTGCGAAGCTGTTGACATGAAGTTTGTTCCCTTAAAAACATAAAAGATCATCAGTCTTTCCACTTTTTGATCATGTGTTCATCAGAATATTGATGCTGAGTCATCACAGTCTGTGCAGCTTCCATCAGCTCGTGTTGTTTTCCTCCTGAACCTCAGCATCCAGACGCAGTTTGACTGAACTGAAGCTGTTTGGTTCATGGCCGTAGTTTTGTTTAATAGGCCTGTCAGTTATTGAGCTTTCGGAAAGCTGCTTTAATTCTTAACAACATTGTTCCTGTTTTTGGGATGTTTGGATTGAGGAAATCTTCTGATTAATGATTTAGAAAGAACGTTTCACTCAGCGAAGACCAGGATCAGCACAGAACGCGTCGTGTCTGAAGCCTCTCAGCTGCGTCCGCAGCTGTTTGCTTCGTCTTCGTGTTTATTTGGCAGCGTGAAGCGCTTCACGCTTCCTGC
>NC_055668.1:26451707-26536707 GCF_017976325.1 Chelmon rostratus
CTCTGCACACACGCCGCCTTCACGCCGTCCCCTCGTGTCTTCTGAAAGACACAACAAAGATTAGTTCGATTAGAGAGCTGCAAATATTAACATGTTAAAGACAAAAAGGTTTCAAAGTGTAACTCGTCATAATGTCGAACTCCCGATCAGACAGACAGGTTCCAGAGGAGTCACATGTTGGAACTATTTCTTGACAGACAGCAGTGTATCCATCCGCCCAGTCTTCCGTGCAGCTTCTACAGCTTTTATTTCTCAGTTTTTTCCTCTTTCCTGAGCTTTATTTCTCTTTTTTTATCACTTTAAACTTTTACTCCGGCAGGTTCGGTTCGTCTTCACTTCCTGTTTTTGTCTCCTGCTCTCATATTCTGTACGTTTAACTCCTGAAAGACCAAATGACAGGCAGCGAAGAGAAAACAGGGAACACACGCCGCGACCGCTCGAGTCCGCCTCTCACCGTAAACCAGATATTTCACAGTTTGTTGCTCGTCGGCCGCAGGAGGAAACAAACAACAGAACCAGCCGCGTCTGAATCTGAACACAAACCAGATGATTCTTCCTGGACTGAGTCACTTTGGAAAATGAAAACATGGCTTTTTGTAATTACGCCGTTGTTTTTGTTGGTTTTGGAGCGGACTTCGTCTCCGTGGCTAAACGAAGCGAGACGCGACTGTCTTCATCATCGTCACCCTGAAGCTTAAACAATAAAATGAGTTTTAAAAGATTTCACACAAAACATTCACAGACTTCGACTCAGTTTTAACAAATTCTCTCTGTCGATCCACTGAAACATGAAATGAGACGGGACAGTTTTTGCCTCCATGACTGTGAATCAAGAGTGGACACAAAAACGTGAACACTGAGGCAACAGCTATGAGCCGCTGTGAACTCTGTGCGGCTCAAAACGTGTAATTACCTGTTGCAGTTTCAGAATAAGCAGATATTTTGAAAAATCAGTGATGCAGGGTTGTATAACTAAATGATATACTGATGTAACGTGTGTATGTGTGTGTGTGTGTGTGTGTGTGTGTGTGTGTGTGCGTGTGTGCGTGTGTCCAGGTTCACAGAGAAGGGAAACCTGGAGGTTCTGCTGTTCACCATCCAGAGTAAGATGAGAGCCAACAACCAGAAGGTTTACACTCCTCGCGAGGGAAAGCTCATCTCCGACATCAACAAGGTGACCACACCTGCTGTGATGTCATCATTTACTGGAATTAGTCCTCATGTGCCTGTGATCTGCTATAGGAACGATGGTTTGTATATTCACCATTAAACTGTAGACTATAGTTAATTTAGACGTGTGTGTGCGTGTGTGTGTGCGTGTGTGTGTGTGTGTGTGTGTGTGTGTGTGTGTGTGTGTGTGCGTGTGTGTGTGTGTGCTGTAGGCGTGGGAGCGTCTGGAGAAGGCGGAGCACGAGCGGGAGCTGGCTCTGAGGACGGAGCTGATTCGTCAGGAGAAACTGGAGCAGCTCGCCAGACGCTTCGACCGTAAAGCCGCCATGAGGGAGACGTGGCTGAGCGAGAACCAGAGGCTGGTCTCCCAGGTAACACACACCTTGACCACGTCCTCCTGATTCACCAACACACAGCTTTAAGAAGGCACCGACAGCCAGTCTGTTCATTTATTCATGAAAGATTAATGAAATAATGTTCTGTCGCTATGTTCCTTCCCTCTCTCCTCTCCTTGTTTTCTCTCCTCTCTCCCCTCCTTGTTTCCTCTCCTCTCTCCTCTCCTTGTTTCCTCTCCTCTCTCCCCTCCTTGTTTTTCTCTCCTCTCTCCTCTCCTTGTTTCCTCTCCTCTCTCCCCTCCTTGTTTTTCTCTCCTCTCTCCTCTCCTTGTTTCCTCTCCTCTCTCCCCTCCTTGTTTCCTTTCCTCTCTCCTCTCCTTGTTTCCTTTTCTCTCTCCTCTCCTTGTTTCTTCTCCTCTCTCCTCTCCTTGTTTCCTTTCCTTTCTCCTCTCCTTGTTTCCTCTCCTCTCCCCTTCTTGTTTCCTCTCCTCTCTCCTCTCCTTGTTTCCTTTCCTCTCTCCTCTCCTTGTTTCCTCTCCTCTCCATGTTTCCTCTCCTCTCTCCCCTCCTTGTTTCATTTCCTCTCTCCCCTCCTTTTTTCCTTTCCTCTCTCCCCTCCTTGTTTCCTCTCCTCTCTCCTCTCCTTGTTTCCTCTCCTCTCTCCTCTCCTTGTTTTTCTCTCCTTGTTTTTCTCTCCTCTCTCCTCTCCTTGTTTTTCTCTCCTCTCTCCCCTCCTTGTTTTTCTCTCCTCTCTCCTCTCCTTGTTTCCTCTCCTCTCTCCTCTCCTTGTTTTTCTCTCCTCTCTCCCCTCCTTGTTTTTCTCTCCTCTCTCCTCTCCTTGTTTCCGCTCCTCTCTCCTCTCCTTGTTTCCTCTCCTCTCTCCTCTCCTTGTTTTTCTCTCCTCTCTCCCCTCCTTGTTTTTCTCTCCTCTCTCCTCTCCTTGTTTCCTCTCCTCTCTCCCCTCCTTGTTTCCTCTCCTCCTTCCTCCCACAGGATAACTTTGGATTTGACCTCCAGGCCGTCGAGGCTGCTACTAAGAAACATGAAGCCATAGAGACGGACATCGCAGCCTACGAGGAGCGAGTTCAGGTCAGTCCACCTTCATCGTGCGAGTTCTCGAGCTGAGAAGAGGCTGAAACACAGAGTTCGAATCAGATGCGTCCATTGATCAAAAAGGATGATCAGACTCATCCAAACCTTGATTGGATGGCTTTAAACCCTGACTGGAAGGGTCTTAACCATGATGAGACGAGCATTAACTTTAGTAGAATGAGTTAAATTAAATTGAATAAGTTAGTTGAGTAAATAAACTCGGTGGTCCGTCATTGAGTTTGAAATAAATAAATAGTTTTAAAAAGAATTTCACTTTTGGAAAACATTTAATCAATTTTTTAGTGTTTGAACCCCAAATCTGTCTTTGTTGTCCATTCATCCCTCCCTCCCCTCATCCTCCTTCTTCTCACTGCTGCAGGCGGTGGTTGCCGTGGCAAAGGAGCTGGAGGCGGAGAGTTACCATGACATCAAACGCATCACGGCCAGGAAGGACAACGTGATCCGGCTGTGGGAGTACCTGCTGGAGCTGCTGAAGGCCCGCAGGCACAGACTGGAGATGAACCTGGGCCTGCAGAGAGTCTTCCAGGAGATGCTCTACATCATGGACTGGATGGACGAGATGAAGGTACGACGGGCAACCAATCAGACGAGAGCTCGTCTGCAAAGCTCAGATTCTCAGTGTCGTTTAGTTGTTCAGTGATCAGATGTTTGATTGTGTTTGATGGAGGGAAGGTTCTTGTTAAAACAACGTTGTTAGATGGAAAGCTGCCAGATAATTAGCTTGTATCTGTGTTTTGACCTTTGACCTCTCTCCCTGCAGATGTTGCTGCTCTCTCAGGATTATGGGAAACACCTGCTGGGTGTGGAGGACCTGCTGCAGAAACACGCCCTGGTGGAGGCCGACATTGGCATCCAGGCCGACCGAGTCCGCAACGTCAACAGCAACGCGCAGAAGTTCGCCGATGACTTAGACGGTGAGACGGACGGACGGACTGACCGACAGAAATTCATGATAATTTCTCTCCTCCTTGCCTGACTCGGTCTTCCTCCGCTCTCCTCTTCCTCCTCCTCAGGTTACAAACCCTGTGATCCTCAGATCATCCGGGATCGGGTCGCTCACATGGACTTCTGCTACCAGGAGCTGAACCAGCTGGCGGCTGAGCGGCGAGCTCGGCTCGAGGAGTCGCGCCGCCTCTGGAAGTTCTTCTGGGAAATGGCTGAAGAGGTTATTTAATCAGGATTATCGATAGCTTTAGAATGCCTCGCTCGTTCTTTGTGCTCTTTCTCTGGATTTCACACACTGCTGATCAGACTTGAGTCAGATTTTATTATTTGCTTTGTCTTCTGCTGCCGGCTGTTGTTTCACCGGCTTCGCTCAGAGACTTTGACAGGTGTCGTCCTCACCTGAGTTCACCACTGACAGCCCGATGTTGTTGTGAGGCCTGAACGTGTCTGTGGTTGGTTTGCAGGAGGGTTGGATCAGGGAGAAGGAGCAGATCCTGTCCTCCGAGGATTATGGGAAGGATCTGACGGGAGCGTTGCGACTGCTGAGTCAGCACAAAGCCTTCGAAGACGAGATGAGCGGGCGAGCTGCCCACCTGCAGCAGACCATCAAGCAGGGCGAGGAGCTGGTGGCCAACAACCACTTTGGAGCTGACAAGATAAAAGAACGTATCCAGGACATCCAGGTACGCTGCACCTGCACCTGAGCCTCTGCTCGCATTACAGTCTGTGGTTTTTATTCTCCAGGTGAGATCATGGGGCCGTAAAACGTCGCACAGTGTCTTATATTCAACTTTCAGTTTCACTAACTGAGGAAAAACTCACTGTTTATGCAGATCTTTCCTCAAACATCCAGAGTCTTATTGCATCATTTCCTAACACCTTCCTTCCTTCCCTCCTCTCCTTCCCCCTCCCCTCTGCAGGAGCAGTGGGCGGCTCTGGAGCGTCTCTCTGCCGTCCGTAAAGCTCGTCTGCAGGAGGCCTGCAACCAGCACCAGTTCCAGGTGAGCACTCACACATATTGATATATCGATGCTGCTGCTTCGGTGCTTCTTCCAGCTCGTACAATTCAGCCCCTCTGAGTCATCTGACAGCCAGAAAGATTGATTTCCTGCTGTTTCCTGGTAAAAGAAAAGCAAAAAAACCCCTGAATTTATTTGTTTTCTGCTCAGACGACAAAAATAAATCCTGATAAGAACCAAATATCTGCAGGTTAAAAGCTGACACGTGGAAAAGAAACTATTCTTATTGTTGTCGCATGTTTGATTACGTTAAACTCGTCGTTCTCTCCCTGCAGGCCGACGCCGACGACATCGACACGTGGATGCTGGACGTGCTGCGGATCGTCTCCAGCGTGGACGTCGGCCACGACGAGTTCTCCACTCAGGCTCTGGTGAAGAAGCACAAGGACGTGGCCGAGGAGATCGGCAGCTACCGGCCCGTCATCGACGCTCTGCACGAGCAGTCTCGCACGCTGCCGCCCGAGAAGACCAACTCCGAGGAGGTAAGACACCGCGAACACAACGCCGACCCCAGCCGAGTCTGACAGAAGAGCAGGGAAGAGTTCTGGATCTGAGGAGGATCCCTGGATCTCAAAATGAACCCGTCAGAAACTAAAGGGGCTTTAAAAGTCACTATTTATTTATGTGTGAAGGATTTAGGCTGTGTGTGGATTATGTCCGTCTTTGGGTTTTAGTCTCTCTGCGGTCTCTGATGATCTTGGTTGTGTCTGCAGGTTCAGAGCAGGCTGGCGGGCATCGAGGAGCGCTACAAGGAGGTGGTGGAGCTGACGCGGCTCAGGAAGCAGGCGCTGCAGGACGCTCTGGCTCTCTACAAGATGCTGAGCGAAGCAAACGCCTGCGAGGTGTGGATCGACGAGAAGGAGCAGTGGCTCAACAGCATGGAGATCCCCGAGAAACTGGAGGACCTGGAAGTGGTCCAGCACCGGTGAGAACCAGACCGCAGGGTGGGGTCAAACAGCTGTCAGTCAGCTGTTTGGGTTTGCTGCTCGCCGCCATCTTTAATAATGTTGTGTAACATGAAGTGCCTCAAAGTCAGATGACATGACGAGTAAACCAGGCAAACAACGAAAAAGAGAGGCATTGCTTGTGATAGGCCGCCTCATCTGTCAATCAATCAAGTGTGTGTGTGTCTGTGTGTGTGTCTGTGTGTGTGTGTGTGTGTATGTGCGTGTTACTGAACAGCAGCAGTAGACCGCTGAGTAGAAAAGCTGTTTATTGAACATTTTAGTTTTTTTGTCTTTCCAACACGTCACCATGGCGATATCATCAGATGACGTATTAATGCCGGCGTATGAAGCGCCATGGTGACTCTCTGGTTTGATGTTTTCCTCATCGCTCATGTCTCTCCGTCCAGCTTCGAGAGTCTAGAGCCGGAGATGAACAACCAGGCGTCCCGGGTTGCCGTGGTGAACCAGGTTGCCAGGCAACTGATCCACAGCGGACATCCCAGTGAGAAGGAGATTAAAGCCCAGCAGGACAAACTCAACACCAGGTAACCCAACTGGGATGAAACCAGCTCTGAACTGGGATTATCAGGCCATTCACAGAGATATTAACCATTTAATTGATCTTTTACTCGTTAATAAACTGCAATTAAAGGGAACTTTGACATCTTATTGGGACTTCATGCTTGATTTAACTTGGGTTAAATGTGAGCTAAATGTGGATTAACAGGGGAAATAAACCTGGATAGGAAGGAAAATTAAGAAGATAAATAATTCGATACTACTGGTGTTTTAAGAGAACGTAAACTGGAATTAATCTAACAAATAATTGAGATTAAAAATGGAAAACTGTGATTGTTTGATATTTAAACTGGTCTTTAACAGGTAATAACTGATCAAGAAACCTCAAGAGATCTGAATTTATTATCAAGCTGACCGAACTGATAAACTGATCAGGAAAATACAGATTTTTATTTTTATTGTTGCTGATGGCGTCTCTGTCCGGCCGTCTGTCCGTCCAGGTGGAGCCAGTTCAGAGATCTGGTGGACCAGAAGAAAGACAGTCTGAACTCGGCTCTTGGCGTCCAGAACTACCACCTGGAGTGCAACGAGACCAAGTCCTGGATCAAAGAGAAGACCAAGGTACAGGCAGACCGAAAACTGTTTGTTCCCACAGCACTTGAATCCACCACAGGTGTCAGACTGTGGAGAGGTGAGGCGGAGACACTGTGTGAGGACAGATGCATGCAGGTGTCCCGGATTCAGAGAAGTTAGGTGTTGCAGTGACAAACTCCATCATGAACAAACTCCATTGAACCTGAAGAGATCTCAGGAAAAGAAGACTCTCCTAATAACTGCAAAACCTGCCTGAGAATCTTCATGTTTTTAAGTTTTCTTCAGTATCACAGTGATCCAGTGACAGTTGTCAGGCAGGATGGTTCTTGTGGACATGGAGTTGCTGCACTGCGTCCAACCCTCCCCTCCCTCGCTCTGTGTCCCGCTTCAGGTGATCGAGTCGACCCAGGAGCTGGGGAACGACCTGGCCGGCGTCATGGCTCTGCAGAGGAAGCTGACGGGGATGGAGCGCGACCTGGCCGCCATCGAGGACAAGCTCGGCGACCTGGGAAAAGAGGCGGACCGCTTGGGCTCAGAACACCCGGAGCAGTCTGAGGCCATCAAGGGTCGTCTGGCTGAGATCACCGGCGTCTGGGATGAGATGAAGGTATGATAATATGTGTGTTACCAACTTCCCCCGAGGCCTGGTTTAAATTCACCCGGCGAGATGAGAGTTTGTCATTTAATCCGTCAAAGGTTTGCAGACTGTAATGAATGACCCCTCTGTTTTCTGTCTGCAGAACACCATGAAGAACCGGGAGGAGTCGCTGGGCGAGGCCAGCAAGCTGCAGCAGTTCCTGCGCGAACTGGACGACTTCCAGTCGTGGCTGTCGCGGACGCAGACGGCCATCGCCTCCGAGGACATGCCCAACACGCTGGCCGAGGCCGAGAAGCTGCTGGCCCAGCACGAGGGCATCAAGAACGAGATCCGCAACTACGAGGAGGACTACCAGAAGATGCGGGACATGGGCGAGATGGTGACGCAGGGCCAGACGGACGCGCAGTACATGTTCCTGCGGCAGCGGCTGCAGGCGCTCGACACCGGCTGGAACGAGCTGCACAAGATGTGGGAGAACCGGCAGAACCTGCTGTCCCAGTCTCACGCTTACCAGCTGTTCCTCAGGGACACCAAGCAGGCCGAGGCCTTCCTCAACAACCAGGTGAGCCTGTGATGTCATCGCACCTGCGGTTTAAGCTGTGGTCTGAACCCCAGACTGCAGAGAAACATGTCTGTCGGGTCTGAGGTGCCACCTGTTCATTCTGAAGCACAAACACATGTCTGATGAGCCCTTTAGTCAAACCCAAACCTCTTCCTGGGAACATTTTAATGAACTATTGACAGCTAACGTTTTGAGGAAAAACTGTATTGACTTTGATTATATTGAACTCTATGGGAAAACCACTGAGTCCCTCTTCCTGTGTGAGCCAGCAGACTCAGTTAGAGACTGAAAACTTTGAGACTTTCTTTCCTCTCAGACACAGAGGAGAGACGAGTGAGTGAGTTCATGTTGTTGTCATGTGATCTGAACACAGAGTGAACTGTTCTGTCATTAGTGATGCTGACACACACACACACACACACACACACACACACACACACACACAGAGTGATCAGCAGATAAAGCTCACTGGGCGTTCGTCCAGTCCAGTATCATGTGGTTTCTGGCAGATCTCTCACACACACTGTTCCTGTGACAGGGTGCACACCACCCCTCACCCAGTGCATGCTGGGATAGGCTCCAGCCCGACATGTACAGGATAAGCAGTTAGTTGATTAATCGACATAATCAAGGAGAATTTCCTGCTTTTCTTTCACATTGTTAACTGAATCAAGTCACAGTGCACTCTGGGAAAGTGCAATGGATGTATTCAGATGTCTTTTCTGTCCTCTTCCTCTTCTCCTTCCATCGTTCAGACTGGAGGACTTTTCACTGTGAAGAGGCTGCCACCAAGTGGTAGAAGGCCCTTATTACAGCAGCATATCCACACACAGTATAATGGCTCTCTGTGTGTTTTTTAATGTCCTGTCCTGATCAGCAGGACAAAGAAAATCACAACCTGCTTGTTTCTTGTCTCACCTGTCGTCTCCTGTGTGTGTTTGTGTGTCAGGAGTACGTCCTGGCTCACACGGAGATGCCCACCACTCTGGAGGGCGCGGAGGCCGCCATCAAGAAGCAGGAGGACTTCATGACCACCATGGACGCCAACGAGGAGAAGATCAGCAGCGTGGTCGACACCGGCCGCCGCCTGGTTGCCGACGGCAACATCAACGCCGAGCGCATCCAGGAGAAGGTGGACTCCATTGACCAGAGGTGACCGACGTGCTGTCACTGAGTGTTAATCACTGAGGTTCATTTGAGCCTCAGAGTGAGAAAATCAATCAATGATAATTAATTTACGTTTTCAGTAACCAAACATTGAAACATTTGCCCGATTCTCTACATTTTAGCCAATGAGAACTGTGCGTTTCTTGATTCCTCGCCAAGTGCGAGTTTGTGATGACTGATGAGAGCAGTTTCTTATTATTTTTGACTTTATACATGACAGATTCATTGATAATGAAGGTAATTGTTAGTAGCATGCATGTTTGGGACATTTCAAAACTGAAATTATTCCCTGGATCAAACTAAACCGCTGACACTGAGCAAGTTCCTGTAACGCCGCCTGCAGCAGATCAGCTGCTCAGTGACTCAGACTTAAAAAATAGCTTTTATTATGTCCACAAGTCTGAAACTACTCTAAACCTGCAGGGTAAAACTGCCCACTCCAATTAAAACACACTGATTTTTGTGCTCCAGGCACAAGAAGAACCGAGCAGCTGCCAGCGACCTGCTGATGAGACTGAAGGACAACAGAGACCTGCAGAAGTTCCTGCAGGACTGCCAGGAGGTGAACCACACAGACGTAGCTGCAGGAACGCGGTGGAGCGTCCGCCGCTGAGCACATGTTGGTGTTTGTGGTTTGTGGTTCAGGTCATTTGCTGTTTGTGTGTCCTCAGCTGTCCCTGTGGATCAATGAGAAGATGCTGACGGCTCAGGACATGTCGTATGACGAGGCCAGAAACCTCCACAGCAAGTGGCTCAAACACCAGGCCTTCATGGCCGAGCTGCAGTCCAACAAGGAGTGGCTGGACAAGATCGACAAGGTGGGCCGGAGGGAAGGACTCCTGTATTCTCTACTTATGATATGAGTTTATCTCAGCGTAAAAAAACTCTCCAGCAGTGTGCTCAGATGTGATCATCGTAGCAGCAGACTTCCTGTTTCATTAGCCAATCAGAACTGAGTATGGAAAACGAATGCTGTGTTTCAGGACGGGCAGGCGCTGATGGCAGAGAAACCGGAGACGGAGGCCATGGTCAAAGAGAAGCTGGCGTCTCTGAGGACGATGTGGGAGGACCTGGAGTCCACCACCCAGACCAAGGCCAAGTGTCTGTTTGACGCCAACAAGGCGGAGCTGTTCACCCAGAGCTGCGCCGACCTGGACAAGTGGCTGGCCAGCCTGGAGGGACAGCTGCAGTCCGACGACTACGGCAAAGACCTGACCTCCGTCAACATCCTGCTCAAGAAACAGCAGGTGAGGAGGTTTCTGCTCCGTTTGAGCTCTCTGTTCCTGACTGTCCTCGTTCATTCATCACGAACTGCGAACTTCCTGTGAAAGCTTTCAGTTTCTCTTCCACTGAGCTTCAGAGTGGAGCCGATTAAGCTTTAGCTGATGTAGCTGAAGTTTATCCTTTAGAAATATGACTTTTGTAGCAGGTTTTTCTGAAAGGACACTTTTTATTGGTCTGCAGCCGTCTTCCAAAAGCTACAAACCTTTTTTAGTCTTTCGTGTTTGTTGTTTGTCGTCAGCGAGGAAACGCTGCAGGAAACATTCAGGACGTTTCTTCACTCAGACTGTCGGATGATTGTGGTGAAATCTGCTTCACGCATTCAGATTCCCCTCAGGATCAACCGCAATAACTTTGGTGATCCTCTGACTTTTCATCTAGCGCCATCATCAGGTCAACATGTTAATGCTATTCATTAATTTGGCTAATAACCAAATACCAGATAGACTGTGTGCTGAGTGCTAATTAGAACATGTTAGCATGCTAACATGCTAAACTAACACGGTAGACGTGGTAAACATTATACCTGCTAAAGATCAGCATCATGCCTGTTAGCTTGCTGATGTTAGCCTTTAGCGGTACAGTATTTCCAGCTCGGCTCTCGACTGTAGACTCTTCGTCTTTGGGACATTTTGCTCAGAATTCAGCCTGTCAGGCTCGTCTCCAAACGAGCCTCAGAAGTCACATGATTACTCTGAGGCGTTCGTTAAGGCCCGCGGGTGTGACATCAGATTATTTCGTGGACAGTGATTGGTCAAAGTTGAACGCGTCCTGCTGTTTGACTGATTTTAATTAGCGCTAATTTTTGTGATCCAAAGCCGTTAAATTCCTGAAGAGAATCTATTCAGGAAATTTACTATTTTTACACTCCTGCAGGGAGAGAGAGTCTAACCGCCCTTTACATAATTCATCCACTGGTGTGGGCGCGTGCACACACACACACACACACACACACACACACACACACACACACACACTCACAGCAGTTATGTAATCTTTCATTTGATGTGTTACGAGGCAGCACTGAGTCTGAGAAATGTTCACTGTGTGTGTGTGTGTGTGTGTGTGTCCACCAGTGACAGAACAGGAGAGTCTGAAGGATGATGTTGGTATTTTCAGTCTATTAGAGCAGCTTCTCTCTTCAGATCTGAGCTGTAATATCCTTTGTGTGTGTGTGTGTGTGTGTATGTGTGTGTGTGTGTGTGTATGTGTGTGCGTGTGTGTGTGTGTGTGTGTGTTAGCGTGTGTGTGAGGGAGAGAGATGAAGTGTTAGAGGGAGATCATTAGGAGAGTGTTTGATTTGTTAAGCAGAGAGAGAAGTGAATCCTCTTCTCCTCCTCCTCCTCCTCTGCTCCAGTTTTAAACCAGACTCCACCTGATTTTTGGGGTTTTTTACTGTTTCTCTGAAGCTGTTTCAGGCTGTTGTTTCACTGTCTGGCTGCTGGAGATGATCTGCACTCTGAATTTTATTTCAGACCTTTTCATTTTTCATATCAGTGAGGTTGACGCAGGTTTTTTCTGGGCTGCACAAGAGGATGAGACGAGGCCTCTGAAACATCTTTTATCCTGTAAATGCTGCTTTTTGTATTTATGGGACTAATTGAGAGACTCTTCTGTTGCAATTAAATTTAATTTCTTTTCATTTCATGAGTTTAATTTTCAGCTCGTTTGATTTATTTTTTATTATTTTTTAATTGAATTCATTTTATTTTATTTTCATATTTAATTTTGCTCATTTCTGGAAAAAAAACTTCACTAAAGGTCCGCTTACTAGCTTCTCCTGTAGCTTTCAGGTGCATCTCACTGCCTTCTCCAGCAGATAGAGTTTGCACAGTTGTCAAGGAGAAAGCTCAGCCAATATAATCTGACATCTGAGCACTCTATCCAGTGAGGAAGATCATGAGTTGTGGTTGAAAGCTCTGGAAATGACCAGTAAGTGACCTGGGCTAAAGATGTCTTTTTAATTTTACCCCCGAGGTCACTCATACATCATGTTATTTCACACGTTTATTTCGTGTATGTTTCGTGTGTTATATGAACTCAGGACATTTAACTCCTTGATTCACATTTTTGAACATTTCTTTAAAACCTGTAACCTGTCCTCCTGCAGATCCTGGAGAGCCAGGTGGAGGTGCGTCAGAAGGAGGTGGAGGAGCTGCGGAGCCAGTCGCAGGCCCTCAGTCAGGAGGGGAAAGGCTCTGAGGAGGTGGACGGCCAGAGGATCAGCGTGGAGCACAAGTTCCAGTTCCTCCAGGCGCCGCTGATGAAGAGACGAGACAACCTCATGGCCTCCCGCGAGATCCACCAGTTCAACAGGGACGTGGAGGACGAGATCGTAAGTAGAGCGTCTCCGACAGTCCGGGTGCGGCGCTGGGGCGCTGACCTTTAACCCCACTGACGCAGGAACATGACACAGTGTTTTATCGTCGACCTCAGTGGTGACCTGGGTGAGACGGACGGCTAAAAGAGTCGACCTGAAACACACAGAATTAACTTCCATTTATGAAAAGCTGAAACAGGAACTGGTGCTGTTAGCGCAGGAAGCAGAGCCGAGCTGCAGCAGCAGCAGTGGGCGGTTTACCGGTCCTGGTACCAGCAGTGAAACTTCTTGTAGTATCACTAATAGTAGTGATGATTGTTGTCACAGTAGCAGCAGGATTAGTAGCATTAGAGTTAGAGAATTAGTTGGCACTAATAGTAGAAGTAGCAATATTAATCATAGTTGTAGCAGCAGAAGTATTGCAAGTAGCAGTATTTGAAGTACTTGTAGAGGAGTGGCTGCAGTACTGGTGGCAACAGTGAAAGTAGTACTTTGAGTACCAGCAGCCACAAATACTGCACTGTTAGTGCAGCAGCAGTAGTGTTAGTAGTACTGTTTCTTCCTCATTAGTAGCAGCAGTGATGAAGAACTGGGTCACAGTGATCATGTCAAAACCTCACTGCACCACAAACAGATGATATAACCCGTCTGTCTGTCTCTCTGCCTGCCTGTCTGTCTGTCTGTCTGTCTCTCTGCCTGTCTCTCTGCCTGTCTCCAGCTCTGGGTTGAGGAGAGGATGGCTCTGGCCACATCAACTGACCACGGACACAACCTACAGACTGTACAGCTGCTCATCAAGAAGAACCAGGTACACTCAGGCACATCTTTACCAGGTGACATGAAAGAGAAGGACAACAATTCACTGAATACGCAGAAAAACATCCTGACAAATCAATCCATTGATCCATAATCTCACCTGATTAAATCAACTACCAATGTAGTCAATGTAGTGGTTGAATTTTAAAGTAGCAGTAGTTGAATTTTAAAGTTGCAGTAGTTGAATTTTAGAGTTGCAGTAGTTGCACTTTAAAGTTGCAGTAGTTGAACTTTAAAGTTGCAATAGTTGAATTTTAAAGTTGCAGTTGCAGTAGTTGAACTTTAAAGTTGCAGTAGTTGAATTTTAAAGTTGCAGTAGTTGAACTTTAAAGTTGCAGTAGTTGAATTTGAAAGAAGCAGTAGTTGAATTTTAAAGTTGCAGTAGTTGAATTTTAGTTGCAGTTGTTGAAGTGAAAGTTGCAGTAGTTGAACCTGAAAGTTGCAGTTGTTGAATTTGAAAGTTGCAGTAGTTGAACTTTAAAGTTGCAGTAGATGAATTTGAAAGTTGCGGTAGTTGAATTTTAAAGTTGCAGGAGTTGAATTGAAAGTTGCAGTAGTTGAACTTTAAAGTTGCAGTTGTTGAATTTGAAAGTTGCAGTAGTTGAACTTTAAAGTTGCAGTAGATGAATTTGAAAGTTGCAGTAGTTGAATAGAAAGTTGCAGTAGTTGAATAGAAAGTTGCAGTAGTTGAATAGAAAGTTGCAGTAGTTGAATTGAAAGTTGCAGTAGTTGAATTTTAGAGTTGCAGTAGTTGAACTTTAAAGTTGCAGTTGTTGAATTTGAAAGTTGCAGTAGTTGAACTTTAAAGTTGCAGTAGTTAAACTTTAAAGTTGCAGTAGTTGAATTTTCAAGTTGCAGTAGTTGAACTTTAAAGTTGCAGTAGTTGAATTTTAGAGTTGCAGTAGTTGAACTTTAAAGTTGCAGTAGTTGAATTTTAAAGTTGCAGTAGTTGAACTTTAAAGTTGCAGTAGTTGAATTTTAAAGTTGCAGTAGTTGAACTTTAAAGTTGCAGTAGTTGAATTTTAAAGTTGCAGTAGTTAAATTTGAAAGAAGCAGTAGTTGAACTTTAAAGTTGCAGTAGTTGAACTTTAAAGTTGCAGTAGTTGAATTTTAGTTGCAGTTGCCCCCCTTCTTAAACCCTCTATGTGACCTTTGACCCTCACAGACCCTGCAGAAGGAGATCCAGGGCCATCAGCCGCGCTATGACGACATCTTCGAGCGCAGCCAGCACGTCCTGAAGAGCGACAGCCCGACGGCCGAGCTGATTCGCCAGCGGCTCGCCGAGCTCCAGTCGCTGTGGGAACAGATCAGGAAGGAGACGGAAAAGCGTCACTCCCGCCTCAGCGAGGCCCACGAAGCTCAGCAGTACTACTTCGACGCCGCAGAGGCCGAGGCCTGGATGAGCGAACAGGAGCTCTACATGATGTCGGAGGAGAAGGCCAAGGTGAGGTCAGGGGTCAGGGGTCAGAGTAAAGATACGTTAGGGTCCGAGTTACAGAACACCGCCACCTGCAGGGAGGGCTGAGTATGACGGCACACCTGATCGCCAACGTTTGCCACATTTACTGTGTATTTACTGACGACAGCGAGACAATCTTAAGGATAAAACATCAAAAAAGAGGGGAGGAGGATTCAAGTCAAGTCGGCAGAATAGAAACAGCGGGAACGTTATTCACCATTATTCCAAGATGGCTTCCACAGGTTACCAGTAAACCAGTTAGCTGGATAAGTTAGCTGCATTATAGAGTTAAATCTTTGTGCTGGTTCATTGATCAGTGAAAGAAAAAACATACAGTCAGTCAGTGTCTCCTGCAGTTTGAATATTTATTGATTGATTATTGATTGAGATGCATTAAACAGTGACGAAGGCTTTGCAGCTAATAAGATACCGAATCTGAAGTTCTTTTCACCAGGAGTATAAATTCTACAGGCTAACATCCTGTTGTAAAAAAAAACTTCCTGTTTTTTTGTTTCAGTGTCAGTTCCTCAGTTTCAGTTTCAGTAGTTTGCTGTTGATGTCGGACTGTTTGTTTCTGCTGAAACTCTGCTGCTCAGTAAACAATCAATAAACAATCAATACTCTGATTACAGACTCTGAACTGTCTCGAGCTGGTTTCAGCTGTTTTCTCTGATCTGAGAGGTTTTCAGTGTTTTTGCTCCTGAGAAACCGTTTTACTTCTTCATGTCACAAATAAACTTACAGCCTTTAAATCAGGTCTAATTTCAACGGATTAACAGTGAAGTCTTCCTCCTTTTGTTTCAGTTATTCTTCCTCTGTGCCACTTTCTGTTCGTCCATCTCTCCGTCTCTCTGCTTTATGTTTTCCCGTCTCTCTCTCCGGCTCTCTGCCTTTTCTTTCCACTCCAGTTTCTCTTTCTCGCCTCTTCGCTGGTTGTCAGATTCACCCTGAACTGAAAATAACAGCAGGATTCTGCGTTTGTCTCTCAGGACGAGCAGAGCTCAGTGGCCATGCTGAAGAAGCATCAGATCCTGGAGCAGGCGGTGGAGGATTACGCCGACACCGTCCACCAGCTGTCCAGCACCAGCCGGGGCCTGGTGGCCGCCGGACACCCTGACAGGTGAGACGTGGGACAGGACGAGGACTGTGTTCTCTCCTTTGAAGAAGAGGAGGTGTAAAGGAAGTGCAGGAGGAGGTTAAAGGGAGAAGAAAGACGATAACAGACCATGATTCCTGATTTTCTGTCCCCGTGCAGCGAGCGTATCGGCATGCGTCAGTCTCAGGTGGACAAGCTGTACGCCGGCCTGAAGGACCTGTCGGAGGAGCGTCGGGGGAAGCTGGACGAGCGCTTCCGTCTCTTCCAGCTCAACCGGGAGGTGGACGACCTGGAGCAGTGGATCGCTGAGAGGGAGGTGGTGGCCGGATCCCACGAGCTGGGCCAGGACTACGAGCACGTCACCGTTAGTACAGCACGCAGTCTGATAACGACTGATGATCTTCTCTTCTTCTTCTGCCTCGTTAGCGTGTGTGTCGTCATCGTCGATGCTAACTCTTCTCCTTCTTCAGATGCTGCAGGAGCGTTTCAGAGAATTCGCCCGTGACACCGGGAACATCGGCCAGGAGCGCGTGGATGCAGTCAACCGGCAGGCGGATGAGCTGATCAACACCGGCCACGGCGACGCTGCCACCATCGCAGAGTGGAAGGACGGCCTGAACGAGGCCTGGGCCGATCTGCTGGAGCTCATCGACACCCGGACGCAGATCCTCGCGGCCTCCTACGAACTCCACAAGTTCTACCACGACGCCAAGGAGATCCTCAACCGCATCCTGGACAAACACAAGAAGCTCCCGGAGGAGCTGGGCCGCGACCAGAACACGGTGGAGACCCTGCAGAGGATGCACACCACCTTCGAACACGACATCCAGGCGCTGGGAACACAGGTACGGGCTCCGTGAAGGTCGGCAGCCAGGCCGGATGATGTGATGCTACCTGCACGTGGGCAGAGCTTTCACACGATCCGCCTGAACCTCTTCCTCCTTGTCTCGGTCTTCAGGTGCGGCAGCTCCAGGAGGACGCGGTTCGCCTGCAGTCTGCGTACGCCGGAGACAAAGCTGACGACATTCAGAAGAGAGAAGGCGAGGTGAGCTTCAGTGTCCGCGGCGGTGAAACAGAAACCGCATCAGGACGGGCTTCAGTTTACTTTCAATTCAACCTGAGTCTCAGTGTCTTTGCTGCGAGAACCTGAGCCGTAAAAACTGAAGATTTATCATCACAGACAGTTTAATATATTTATTCCTATTTCTCTAACAGGTAAACATATAAAACCTCCTTCTCTTGGTTGAATTGAAATGAACTGGACCCAGCCCTGATGTCAATGAAGTCCCTGTAACAGGCTCTGTTCCTCATGCATGCTGCACTGCTGCTGCACTAACCTGCACTGTTCGGCCCCTGAAAGGACCAGTTCGGATATTAAATGTTAAAACAGTCCAGAGATTCGGGGTCGGGTCCGTTTCCCAGAGGGAAGAATGTGAATAACAAACATAATAAGTTTGAGCGAGGTTGGTAAAAGACGTTCTTCAGATCGTACGACCAGCTGTAGATTAGAAACGCTTAGTAACCTCGTACAGGGCATGGTCAAAATGCACAAAGTCTCCTCGCTGATGGTTCAGTACGCAGAGGGAGCGTCAGGATGCCCAGAAGGAACCAGGTTCTCTGGTGTGGAGGTGATTAAAGGTAAATATCTCAGTCGAGCAGTGACAGTTCACCGATGAGATTATTAAACTGTAGTGGAACAGTTGAGCCGAGCTGAGGATGTTTCATCTTTGAGCTTTTCCAACCTTTGTTCTGAGGTGAACTTTCAGCATATTTTCATACTGTAGAGAAATGATTTGGCTCGTTTCCACCCAAAAGCACTAAAGTCCTCCAGGATGGTTCCTCGTATCAGGGAGTGAAACTTGTTATCTTGCAGGTTGAATAATAAATGAACGAGGTGTTCATGAGTCTGTAGTTCAATGATTCCTTTCACTGATTTTTTTTCCTTTGAAGGTTTTTAACGTCAAGTCAAAAGAAACTTTGGATTTAAAGTCATATTTTCTGAGATGGTTGAAGGAGCAGTCCGACGTTTTGGGAGCTCTTTTTGTCCTCAGTCACATCAGAAAATATGATTTTGCATCCATCGTCCGGAGCGTAATTAGCCTAGCTTAGCACAAAGACTGGAAGCAGGGAGAAACAGCTAGCCTAGCTGCATTTAAAGTGTTAAGAAGAGATTTAGAACAACAAAATACGTCCTGTAGATGAATCAAGTGCACAGCAGCTGCACTGTTTGTGATTCATTGGCCAGCTTGTTCCTCTGCAGCCGTGGTTTATAGTGACGACCGACCAGAGACTTTCTTTAACGTCTGAACGTTATCGTCACCCTCACCAAACTCCACCGGCATCAGAAACACAAGCAGCCAATCACAGACGTGTCCCTTACGTTTCTGAGGAGGCTCTGCAGCGTGGCGTCAGAGCCGACCCTGCAGCTCCTGTAGGTGTCAGTGTTGCACCTGAGCGTATACATCCAGCTCAAATGTGACGATGACTCTAACAGGTTTAATTAATGACAGCGTTACCACGGCGAGCAGGACGTGCAGCCCTGCTGTGATGACGGGATTTCTGAGATGCAGCAGATTTAATGATGTTCACAAACCAAACGTTTCTGTTTCTGTCCTTTTAGTTTGTCTCCGTCCACCCCTTCAAACGCTGCTTTGCACCATAAAATATTCTGATTCTGCAAACTCGGGACTCATCAGAAAATCTACATGTGAAAGAGTTTTAGAGGATTTCCTCTTCAGTAGCAGCGTGACCTGCAGCTTCTTGACTGTTGATCATTTGAAGCTCTGAGTGTTTTTGATTGCGTTGTGTTTTGACCATTCCCTGTATGTCCATTTCCCTGCATATCCTCCCTGTCCACCCAGAAGAGAAAGGGAGAGGTGAGACTCCGTTTACCAAAAACATCGGCTTTGCATCAGTGTTCATTTTGGCTGCAGTTTTAGACTTTCTTTCAATACTTCGACTAAAATGTTGATTAATTTTAGCAACATTTTAGTCATTTTCATGCAGTTTAGTTGTGGTTGAGTCTTTAGTCTCGGACCTGGTGATTTATAAATACCTGTAGGGTTTGTTTTCTATCTGTCTTAAATCGCTGTGTGGGTGGATGTTTGCACAGAACTCAACACAAACTCAGTTTTTCTGATTGACAGCTGATCCAATGCTGCATGAGCACCAACAGTGTGCTAACTCCACCCACCTGGTCCTCTGAGGAGTTTAAAACAAACACTACTGGTAGTTTGCAGATAGTTCGGGTCTGGTCAGTCAGTGAAAATGAAAACCTAAAATTTAGCGTGCAGCTCAAATCAACTTAAGATGCATCAATCAATCAATTGTTCCTCTTCACATTTGCTTAAATGTAGTCGCTTGTTAGCTGGCAAAGTATCACTGCTTGCAGTCCTCTGCAGCCATGTTTCCATCAACTCTGTTAACACTGTCTCACTGTCAGATGGACTGTGGACCCGCAGTCAAACGCAGACATTCGTTCTGCAGACACTTGTAGCTGAAACAAACGACAGACAGACAGACTTCATGGCTTCATGTGGAGGAATGTGTCTTTATTTCTTCTTCACCCTCAAACCAAACAGGGTGTTTTTTTATTCTGTGACTGTTGGCAGTTTGTTTCAGCTGCACATGTCTGCGTTAGTTTCAGAAGTTTCAGTTGACAGTAAACTCGTTAAGACACGTCAGATGACAGAAAAGATGAAGCCACTGTTGCATGAACATGAAGAGCTGAAGCTTTAACATCTGGCTGGATTTCAGCACCGAGAGCCAGAAGTTAACTTTAATACTGAGATAAATTCATTCTCAGAATTATTTCTGTTACAGGTCTTGATCTTAGTCTGACGAACCTCCGGAGGCCCTGTGGAGGTCTTCATCAGTTCTGCAGCAGTGGCTGTTTGGTGTGAATTGATCGGATGAGGTTAAATATTAGCTTGTGAGTGATGAACCGATCAGTTCAGCCAGTGTTAGGACGTAGCTCGTCGCTGGCTAACCATCGTATCTGTGCTAATAATCTCCACTGTCTGGTTGTCAACCTCACCTGCTCCCGTAGATAGTAGAAGCTAGCATTAGCATACTGTGGCTGCTGGGTATTTAGCGTTCTAACGGTTAGCTGATGTTAGTGGATCTGACTCTTTGGCAGTAATAATACTGCTCACTCTGCCTGGAAGCATCACTGAGCGGATCTTCACGTTCTGGACAACGAGCAGCTTCAGCCGGCGGTTATTCTGACTCGCAGTCTCTGTGTCTGAATCCTTAAAGTAAAAAAAAGTCCTGAAACGATTAACGATCTGCAGAACCTGCTGGTACAAATTCAGTTATTTTAATTCTCAGGCTCTAAATAAACGTGGAGCCGCTCACCAGTTTATCAGTTACTGTTGAATCCTGGCGCTGATGAAAGCATCCACCTGGTCCCGGCACTGCAGGCGTTTACCTGTGCCAACAGGTGGTCTGAGCCGCCGCCCACTGAAGACGTGGAGGGCTGGTGAGAAAAGAATAATCCTCTCATCACAGAGATGAGGGAGAGATCATCTCCTCAGAATAAACACGCTGACATGTTGGCCTGCCTTTGCCTTCTCAGTCTGAATGCCTTTTTCTTATTTGCTTTATTTCTTTATTTCCCCGGCTGCCCCCCCTCCCCCCGGCACCCTGGACCCTGCAATAGATCAGTGTCCCCCCAGTCCTGAATGTGATCGCTGCCCCTCAGACGGTCTCTTAAACAGACAGTTGTCATAAAGCGGCCAGCTGTTTGTAGGCTGCTCTTCATGAATCAGGTTCAAACAGTGCTGACCTGTGTGTTAGAGGAGTCCAGCATCTGGTCTGTGCGGTCCTGAACTCTGCTGCCCATCATCTCGCCCCCCCCCCAGGTCCTCGAGGCCTGGAAGAGCCTGCTGGAGGCAGCGGAGGGCCGCCGGGTGAAGCTGGTCGACACCGGAGACAAGTTCCGCTTCTTCAGCATGGTGCGTGACCTGATGCTGTGGATGGAGGACGTCATCCGCCTGATCGAGGCCCAGGAGAATCCCAGGTGAGGACACACACCTGGAGCAGAGGTCACCTGCAGGCGTCTGTCCCGCTGTCGCTGCTCTCTGACGAGTCGAGTGATGGAAACAGAAACTTCCTTCAGCTCCCAGCTGACGTTTCTGCCTCTGAGTCGCACTTAAATTTATATTATAAGCATCATTTTAGAATTGAACCAATCATTGAATTCTGAAAATCTGATCAGAATATGAGCTCAGTCAGTTCTGTTTCATTAAAGATCTGAATCCAGATCATTTTTCAGTTTTCTTTGCAGTAAATGTGGTTTATTTAATTGTTTTCGTGATGAATTAATTCATTAATTGACTGTTTGATTCAAACCTTCAGCTTCGTCTGAAGTGACCACCTGATGTGTTTGAGGTTCAGGGTTTCCTCTGGTTCCACGCCGCTGACGTGGTTTGTTGGTGTGTTTTCAGGGACGTGTCGTCGGTGGAGCTGCTGATGAACAACCACCAGGGCATCAAGGCGGAGATCGACGCCCGCAACGACAGCTTCACCGCCTGCATCGAGCTGGGCAAAGCCCTGCTGGCCAGGAAGCACTACGCTTCAGAGGAGGTGGAGACGCCGTCACGTGATCAATAACAGCAGATCCGTTTAGTTGAAGGCCTTAAAAGCTGAACAGATACTTTGTTAAATGAGTCCTTCATTTTAAACTTCATCCAGTGTCAGGTCATTTCAGGTTCCAGATGTTCCTCAGCTGTGTTCAGTCAGAAATGAGCTGTTTTCATCACGTTTGAATATTTAGTGTCGACCTCAAACCTCTGACGGCGACCTCAGCTGTTAAACATCGGTTTTGTTCTCTCCGTGGTTTTTAAGAGATGTGAAATGGTGAAAGTCTTCTTTTAAAGTCTTCTATCGATGAACGAGTCTCAATCAGAAAATTAAAGATTAAAATGTTTTCTCCCCTCAGATTAAAGAAAAGTTGTTACAGTTGACGGACAAGAGGAAAGACATGATTGACAAGTGGGAGGACAGATGGGAGTGGCTTAGACTGGGTAAGGCGTCTCATCCGATCACAGAACGGCTATGAACAGAATTAGCTGATGGGTCCGGTTTAACGTGGACGTGTGTGTTCAGTCCTGGAGGTGCACCAGTTCTCCCGGGACGCGGGCGTGGCCGAGGCGTGGCTGCTGGGTCAGGAGCCCTACCTGTCCAGCAGGGAGATCGGCCAGAACGTGGACGAGGTGGAGAAGCTCATCAAACGGCACGAGGCCTTCGAGAAGTCGGCCGCCACCTGGGAGGAACGCTTCGCCGCTCTGGAGAGGCTGACCACGGTGAGACGGCAGTCGATGATTAATGTGATGTTGCTGTCGGACAACCGAGAATCCCACAGAACAAAGAAGAGCCGAAAGACTCTGAGGTGGCGACAAAAAGCCTTTCCAAGCTGTGATGGTTGACTACCTGCTGACCAAACTGTTGCTTTGGGCCCTTTTACAGTTTTATTATTTTAAAACTGTAAAATCTGGAAATAATTAAGCATCTCGCTTGAAATATTAATAATAATAACTGTCCTGGTTAGTGTGCCAAAATATTCTAATAAGATCTGATGACATGATGATCTGCTGATCTTCATTCAGCGTGAAGTTAGTCTGAGTTTTACTCTTCGTTTAGTTCGTTCTGGTCTCAGATTTAAGGCTGCGGTTCAGCGTTGGACCATCAGGACTCGTTCGACGCTCGTATGTGCAGCTCAACAGTGAATCTGTGTGTGCAAAGGTTTTAGCATGAGGCTCAATGTGTGTGTGTGTGTGTGTGTGTGTGTGTGTGTGTGTGTGTGTGTGTGTGTGTGTGTGTGTTTGTGTGTGTGTGTGTGTCCAGATGGAGTTATTGGAAGTGAGAAGAGCGCAAGAGGAAGAAGAGAAGAAGAGACAACCCCCGCCCACTGAGGCTCAGCCGGGCGACGCTGCAGCTCAGCACAGGTCGGCCCGTTCGTCTGCTTTTTATTGATCGCCTTGAACGCCTCTCAGGAGAAACTTCCAGCCGTTTGATTCAGTTGTTGTCTCTTTGGACGCCGTGTGTTTGCGTGAGTGTGAGCTCCAGGTGTGTGTTGAACTCGTTGTGTACTTTGTGTGTTTGCAGGGAGGGTGAGCCGCTGTCCCAGAACGGGCTGCCGTCCGATCAGGAGTCTCCCAGGGTTAGTTACCGCTCGCCAGCCTACCAGAAATACAGCAGCACCCTGCAGAGCCGCAGGCCCGCCGCCGCGCCCTGACACACACACACACACACACAGCATTAACCTTTGACCTCACACAGAAACACCACACACTCTGTTGTTAATCGTGTGTTAGCAACAGTAGCATTCCTCTTACGTATCATTAGTCTTCAGTGTTTATTGTTTGCTTCTTCTTCCTGATCAATGATTATTTTCTTTGTGTAGTTTAACTCTAACGGTGTCACATGCCTAATTTAATCTTTGTTTTGAGATATTAGTATAAATACTTTTAACAAAATGAGATCTTCATCTGTGAGAGTCTTCGAAATAACCGCTAAGGGAACAGGGAGCAGTGGGCCTGATGGGAAACGTAGTCTTTATCTGGAGACGCTCAAACAATGAGAGAACAGCCTCAACACGGCCTCATTAGTTTATACTGAACCAAAAGTCCACCTGGATCCTCCTCTTCAGGACTCGGTGGGTGTTTTGGAGGATGATGATGATCCCTGCTGCTCCTGCAGGACTCGGAGAAGAGAGGGAAGAAATCAAACTGTGGATGCGCTGTCTAAAGGGACTGTACACTGATGTCTTTGCATGGAGCAAATCCTAAATTTAGCCAAAACACGGGGGCTTAGGTGGAGAAACAACACAGCAGCAGTCTGAAGCTGCTTCCAGCCGCCTGCTTCAGGCTTGAAGATGTTCTGAAACGTGTGAAAACAAACTGAGACTGAGCAGCAACAGAGGTCACTGAACAGAGGATGCAGGTGGACACAGATTCATTCAGTTTAGCTCTGGTTCTGGTTCTGGTTCTGCTGAAGCTGAAGGAGAAACTTCCCACAGAGAGAGAGCTGTGAGGAAGATGATGGTTTCATCTTCTCCTCTTCCAAACTTCCCAAACATTCCTGAATTAGATCAATGAAAGAAATGAGAGACACGATGGATCGCAGTGAAATGATCACTGTGCTGTGAACTGATGTTCTGTACACACACACACACACACACACACACACACACACACACACACACACAGCTGTGTTTCTGTCCACTCCTCCCTTCATCCTTCTTCCCCTCCTCCCTTCTCTCCTCTGTCTCTCTCAGCTCGACGCTCCTGTCATCCTCTCCCCTCAGCTCTTAATGTTTCTGCTAGTTTACGTCATCATTTATAAACTCACCTTCTGGAACGTGAACACCTGAGAGGGTCACCAACACGACGCACAGCCCTCGCGCTAAAATCAGGTGTTAAAACCACAAACAATCTCCTGCAAATATGTTGATCGGTTATAGTTTTATGGGCGTTTTTAGATATTTTTTCCTGAATGTAAATTGGGGCGTCATCAGCATAATAGATATTTAGTAATAAAACTCAACATAAAACGACTAATAGTCGCCAAATATGAATCATGCATTCATCAATTATAGCAAGAATCATCAAAAATATGCTGTCATATCCTCTCAAATTATTCTGATAAGTTATGTCTTACTCTTATTGTCTTAAAATAAAGGATTTTAAGCTGCTTTAAGTTTAGCTTGATCATGAACATTTTCACAATCAGATTTATTTAGAGTCACATTTCAAAATGTTTCTCATAAGATGAAAATTAATTCCAGAAAATACTTGAACATTCTCTGAGTGGACAACCTGTTTGATGAAAGTTACGTAACAAATGAAGTCAGACTGAATCTACCTGCCCCAAGTGTGTCTCCATCCCACAAACTCCCCATCGTCATGTTCATAGAGAGCCGCGTGTGTTCCATGTTCTACATCACGTTCTATGTAAAGAACCAATCAGTTAACAGCACACGTTTCTTCATGTGACCCAGCTGTGTGTGATTCTCAGAGTAAACAGTTTCTTTTCCGGAAATTACCGAAAAATTGTGAGAAAACTGTTTTGAGTTTACAGTTTTGAATTTCACGTCAAGGTAATAATCATATGATTTATTATTGTTTTCTTGACACTGCTGTTAAAAAGACACTAAAAATGGCTGTTTGCTGTAAATATATTCGACTCATCTGCTCTCACAGAGAATCAGACCCAGCATTAAGAAACAGCCGGTCCTCTCACTCGTGTGACGTTAGCTCATGTAGCTCATCAGTTTGTCATTTCATCTCATTGTTGTACGTTTAAAAATAATATTCCAGATGTTCTTCCTGTTCTTACACATCATCAGTCGACATACCGACTGTGTGTGAAGTCGTTCCACAGCTTCATTCATTTCCTCAGTGTTTCTGTATGATCGCTGTTGTCAGTCTGTTGTTTTCATGGTTCTCTTCATGGATTTTGTTGCATGTCCATCCAGCTCCTCAGTCGTTCCCTCACTAACACACATTCCCCAATAAACCCAGTCAGAACCAGTCGCTGCTGTCAGAGCTGGTGTGTCCGTCCATGTGTGACTTCTCTCCACGTACAGCGTTACTCTCCATGTTTTCTTCCTGTTGTTGCCGCATGCTGTCACCATCGTTAGCGTTTCAGAGTTTTCTGCCAATGTTGTTTTTTCTTCATTTCATGTTCTTCATCGATTTCCATCCTGGGGCTGGCGACAATATTTAAAAACACGTACGACCACGATTCCAAAGACAAACATAAAAAAACACAGTGTGATGACCTGCTGAGCCTTTCTGACGAAGCTCAGCTGAAGGCTCAGTGGTTCACTTCAGGAAACACAGTCTGACTGGAAACGACTGATTCTGGTTTTATTTCTGTTTCACACTCAGTTCAGACTTCTTTGGAATCGGGGTTGAACGTAACCTGTTTTGCATCGTAGATCCATAATTTAAAAACGACAGGACGGTTCAGACAATGATCGGATATTAAAAATATAACATTTCTACTTGTTACAGTCAAGTTAAGCTGAGCAGACACTGAGCGGTTTCAATAATCTCAGAACTCGCATTAAGTCACACGACACATTTTAACCCTCCTGCATGGCGAGAAGCTGCGACCACAGATCAGCTGACCTGTTGGTTTTGTCCAGTGACCGTTCCAATAAAGTTTTTTTAAAGCGCCACTTTGCACCATTCTGCTTTGAATGGAAGCAAAGAAGATTAAAAAATATGGAGCTCAGCTCAGCTTCATGTCGCAGACCACATTTAAAATACAAACACGCTCACTGCAGCAAACAGCAAACACAGTTTCACACCTGACAGAAATCAGGTGGTCTGAAATCTAAATCACTGATCGTTCAGGCAATTGATCAGCCAGCGTGACCTCAAACTGCACGTCAGACAACAACCCATCCTGCAGGAATTTGGTCAAATTGATGTGCAACCAATCAGGTCTGTTCAGTTTTACTTAAAAGTCAAGTCCTTATGAGGTCATATTCAAGGCAGTGGAAACATGGTTGTGTTAGTTGAAATGTTACGTACAGAAGCAGCACTTTATATCTTTCATGTTTGATAGTTTAGTACAATTAAAATAACCAGATACTGCTGTAAAATTCAACTTTCTTTGACGGGATTTTAAGTAGCACGTCCTAAAGATAAACCCATCGTCTGTAGGAACATCCTGCAGAAGCTAATCTGATCCGTTCTCAGCTCAAAGTTTCAAACCACAGCCGCTGTCCGGATGTATTTTGCAGTATTTCAATAAGAAAATATTCGGTAGTTGGTCGAAAGCTTGTCAAGAATGCTTGATCAGCTTCTAGACGTGGTCCAGTCCTACATCACATTGCAGTACGACTTCTCAGGACTGGTCCAACTCTTATCAAGCTCAAAACTGGTCCAGTGTTTGACGAGCTTCACTAAAAACGTCTCCAACCTTCATTCGCTGTCAGGGAAAGTTCGTAGACTTTGTCCAACCCTTGTCGACCTTTAAGACCTTTACGCTTTCCGGATCCGTTGAGCCCTGAAGGCTCCCAATAAACGCTCGCGCGACGGGTGCAGCTCTCGCCAAGCTCTAAATTAAAGCTCCCAGGATTGGTCCAGCTCTTGCAGCCCTTCCGTTAAAGCTTCCAGGATTGGTCCGGCCTCTCAAAAAGAGCTTCCGCCATTCGTCCAGCCCTCGACGAGCTCAGTAACAGGGTAATAAGCATCCAGTTGGAGTGGGTGTGGTGTGGAAAAATAAAATCTGTTTTGATACTAGGCCAATCGCATTCTCCCCTCACCAATAATGATGCTCAGCAATAAGTTCCAAGCAATTCTGTGGATAATTGTTTGAGATTGTGTTTGTTGTTCTTCCCGTCTGCTGGCGTCTGCCCGTCCTCGTCTTTCTTCATACTGTCCGCCGTGTTGTGTGTTCTGGAGTGGTGTTGTGATTTGTGATGCATGTCCTAAAGCCTGTGATCAGTGCATGAGCAGACCGCGTTACCTTCCCTGTGCTCCTAATGCAGACGTTTTTCTAATCACACAATTAAACGCTAAAGAAGCAAAAGCTAAACAATGCATCAAAGAGGCTGTTTAAGGTCCAGTTTAGTGGCTAAGATTAGCTTGATGTCGTTGTTTGGTTCAGACGTACGAACTCGAGTCAGAAACGAGACGAACTTCATGAAACACGACAAGAGCAGAAGTTCAGGGTCACAACTTTAAAACCTGGAATCTTTTTTACTCCAGACATTATCTGGTTCCCACCTCCTCAAGTGTGTCCATCTGCAGGTTTTATTTGTTTTATTTGACAGTGAATCAGATTATTCTCGAACAGGGCTGGAGTTTAATCCACCCACGTTCAGGATGTGGGACCTGATTTTTTTCCTCAACTGACTTTAGACTTGAGTCTGAAGACTTGTGACTTGCCAATGACTTGTAGTGACTTGGTGTCACTTCTGGTTTTTGGTTTGATTTAGTCTAGTTTGCTTACCATACGTTTAAAATATCTAAACCCGTGCAGGTTAAATTGTCTTTTTCTGCAGTTTGATGTGAAAACGAGAGATTTGAAAGCTGCAGATTGAAGCTGTTTGAGTTTGAGTAGATTCAGAGGTAGTGGAGGTTGTGTTCATGCTGGAGTCTGGTGCAGTTTAGAGGATTTGATGTGTCTCACAGCCTCAGATTCTGCTCCGCTCTGCATGCTGCAGCTCTGAAAGTCCTGATTTACAGCTTCTGCGAGAGAAAGATTAAAAAAAAAGAGCGTATGAGAGATGCGTCCGCCCACAGTCCTCCTCTGACTCGTCTCTCTCCTCTGTTTCCAGGACAACGCCGAAGGGGGCGAGGTGGTGAACGGGGTGTCGGAGCCCAGCCCCGCGGGGTCTCCCGGGGCAGCTCGCAAGGGCAAGGCCAGCCAAGCGGCGACTCTGCCGGCCAAGACCCAGCAGGACGCTCCCACGTCCCAGCTGGAGGGCTTCCTGCACCGCAAGCACGAGTGGGAGGGCCATAACAAGAAGGCTTCAAGCAGGTAGGAACCGTCAGGTGATCGTCAGTCCGCAGAACAGCGGCCTCTGAAAGACGACCAGCGACTCTGCTGCTTTCGTGTTCGGTGTTCTTTAACTCTGGATGGAAATATTACAGTCCAGAGTTCAACCAAGTGACGTTTAGAAACCGTTGATGCTTCTAACAGATGATGGGACTGTTGCCGTGTCTCCGCAGGTCGTGGCACAACGTGTACTGTGTGATCAATCAGCAGGAGATGGGTTTCTACAAGGACCAGAAGAGCGCCAGTCAGGGGATCCCCTACCACAGCGAGATTCCCGTCAGCCTGAAGGACGCCGTCTGCGAGGTGGCGCTGGACTACAAGAAGAAGAAACACGTCTTCAAGCTCAAGTGAGTCCTGATGATGGAAAGAGGCTGTTTGATGAGGACGAGCTGCAGCTGAAAGCTTAAAGGACGCAGTTCGGTCTCTCTGTTTAGACGTGATAGACAGGAAGTCCAGACCTGCCAGAGAATCATCACGTTTTTAAGTTTTATCACAGCGATCCGGTGATGGTCGTCTGTATCCATGGATACGCTGCAAACAGCTCATCCAGCAGACTTTTAATGGTGTCAAAATGCAAATCAGAACAGACTAAAAATGTGGCGCTCGTGATTAGCCCACAGCTAGCTCACTGCCGCCATGGCTACGTTATACTTCCTGTTTACATTTCCTAAATTATTAGAATTAGAATTGCCCCCCCATCGGCAGTAAGACAGAGAATCATTGTCAAGATTGTTTTGACATTTCTAAGCGCCAGAACGTCTCGTCAACATGGTTCTTACAAAACCCCTTCCTCCGTCCACACCCACGCAGATAGAAGGTCTTTGTCTGAGGGGGGGCACATTAGGGCTTTGGGTCTGGACTCGTGTATTCTGGACCAGGCAGTGAATGTGCTGTCAAACCAAAACCAGGAGCTAAAAGAGGCTAAAAAAGCTCATTGAGGGTTTAAATTCATCAACCAATCACGTGACAGAGTCCTGCAGGTGTAATGATGTTCTGTGAACTTCCTGTAAACATTCACGCAGATTATTATTTAACACGTTCTCTCGCTTCGACAGGATTACGGACGGGAACGAGTATCTCTTCCAAGCCAAAGATGACGTAAGTTAAAGATTTATTTCTGTTATTATATTCGCAGTGGTCACATGATCACATGGTCACATGGTCACATGATTGTCTCTGTGCTCCAGTCGTATTTATACGAGCCTTTTTGTATAAGATATTAGCCTTTTTGTATAAGATGGGTTTTCTATTATTTATTTCTAATTTTTTTTTTCAAATAAAAAATATTTTAATTTGTTTGAAAATTAATCAGAATTTATTTTAAATTTTCAGCATTGAACAGCACTCACATATGTATTTATTTTAGTCATATATCCTGGCATCACTTTGCTTAGTTAGTTCTAAATACTTAGTTACTGATGGTGTATGCAGTATATGTATATAGATAATAAATAAATTCTCCTATAGCTCCTCTGATTGGACGCTGCTGTATGAACAAATAATGAATCACAACATGAACACAGCTGTGATCGCATCATGTTAGAATGATCATGTCGTTAATACTGAATGTTAATTAACACGTCTTCTTCTATCTGCTTCCAGCCATTACAGTCTGTTTTAAATCACTCATTAAATATTAATATTTGCCTCTTAAATGCTAATTATGGTGCTAATTATGGTTTCCTGTTTCCTCGTTAACTGTCACTTACTCTTCCTCCTCACCCCTCCCTCACTCCCTCCTCCTCATCATCCTCCAGGACGAGATGAACACGTGGATCTCGGCCATCTCGGCCGCCATGTCGGGCGACAAGGCGGAGGTCACCCCCAGCAGCCATAGCACGCCCGCCCCGGCCGCACGCGCTCAGACGCTGCCGGCCTCCGTGGCCTCGGCGGCGGCCGAGTCCAGCCCGGGCAAACGAGAGAAAGACAAGGAGAAACGCTTCAGTCTGTTCAGCAAGAAGAAATAGACGCTCCTTCCCTCCTCCTCCTCCTCCTCCTCCTCCTCCTCCCTCTGGTGCTGTTTGGGGTCACTCCTCATTATCGATCCGTCTTTGGTCAAATATTTGTTGAAGATGTCAATCGACCGAATTCTCAATTTAGAATCAGCTTGTAGCAACTGATACTGTAACAACTGATACTGTAACAGAATAACGCTCACAGTGTGATTCAATGTTCTTCTAAAAGGATTTAAATTTAATCTGAACTGTCAAACTGGCCGAAATTGGCAGATAATTTAAAACAGAGGCGATAATCAACGAGGAAAAACGACCTGACGAGCAGTTTTCATTGAAGAGTTGGACAGCTGCTACAGTATCCGGCAGTTGCGAAGTCAAATAAAATCCCAAACAGCCACTTTTCCTCCCTTCTGTTCTTTCTTCCTCTTCCTCCTCTTCCTCTCAAAGCGTGACTCCAGCATGCAAGCTCCGAGCCAAAACTCTCCACTCTGTGCCTATCAACCGTCCGGTCCGGCTCAGAGCAGCACAGCTGCGACACACCGCCTGCATCCTCCGTTCAGTTTTTGTAAGATAAGGAGCAGGAGAAGCATTAAAACCAGATCGGCTCGAAGGAAGAGAATTGAGACGGGGTCTGCGAACGCTTCAGGCAGCTGCTGTCATAGAAATAAAAACCAGAGTTTGCCGCTGAACAACAACTCGATGTAGAGGAGCTCCCAGAATATTCCTCTTTATTATTCTTATTGCTATTATTTGTGTTTTCTATCTCCCGCCGTTTCGTTTCTCTGCTTTCCGATCGTCCCGGCTTTTCGTCGACCGCTGCCTTCTGTGGGTTGTGTTTACGCTCCCGACTCGTCTCAGTTTTTTTTTGTTTTTTTGTTTTGTTCTTGTTTTTCGGGAAGTTGTAGGTAGTTCCTGTTAGGGTCCATCCTCAGTTTTTGCGAGGCCTTGTCTTTGCAAGATGACGTGTATCCCTCTGTAGTGGGGAAAACTGAGACCACGGCGGGGTAAACCTCTGAAATTACACCTCGCACACCTTTGAATATCTGAGCTACGTGTGGAAGAGCTGAAAGTGAAACCTGAAGAGCAGAATAATGAGATTTGAAGTACAAGCCCCCTGAGTGCACTGTGCATTCTGTGCAAATCACCATCCTGCTGTTCTGGTGCTGACTAATTCCTGCAGCATCACAGAAAGCAGCTGTAATTTGGAGCTTTACCCTGCGGTGCTTTGAACTGTATGTATAACTTGTGTATAACAAACTGTTAAAATAAACCTGTGTTTAATTTCACCTATTATGATTATTATTACTACTAATAATAAGATCTACCGACCATAATAAGCTTCATTTGAGTAATACTTTCTTTACCTGAAAACCTAACGACGTGTACACTCAACAGTCTAAATGAAGGAGCTGCGGAGCCGCTGCCGCCCAGCTCGACGGGGGAATAAATAACTAAGACCAGTAAGAATGTTTGTTAACTCAAACTTTAAAGCATCCAGTAAGTTTTATTTTCTACTTCTCGTTTTTGAGTCATTTACTTCTGCCCTTAGTTACCTGGAGTCTGTTTTTGTTTCCTTCGGTCTGTATTTTCTGTTAAACTCTGTCTGAGGTTTATTTAGTCTGAAGTATGGAGACGTAGATGTACTATAAAAACAACGTTACTTTAAGCATTGCTGTTACGTAAGTTGGTTCTAAAAAGCATTTACTGGAAGTGAGTTATGTTGCAGAATAACGGCCGCTTGCTTGTTGGCTTCAGCACACGTTCTTTGAGATTTCTGACTTTTTTCCGACCTCACGGTGGCGCCGAGTTGCTCGCCTTCGTGGAAGTTCTTTAATGACAAAATCAACAGGATGAATTTGAGCTGTGATCCGTCTGCGAGTTGAGATTTGAGAGCATGCAGAAGCAGATTTGTTAGCATGATAATAAGTTTCAGTGGCAGGGTTGTGACTTTCTTATTGTTTCTTCCTTTGACTTTGCATGCTGGAGTTTTGGTCATATGTTTAACTTGTGTGCCAAAACACTTAATTTTGTTATTTGGCCCTGAAGCACCTGCAAATACCATAATACATACATTTCAAAATGTCAAAATGAGCTGGTTTGGGGGATGTAGGCAGACACTGGTCGGGTTCAGCCCAAATTTAACCCTGACTGTCGCTGCTGCTTTTCAAACAGGCCAAACTTTCACCAGATCTGACAGTTACCTGACAATCGATCGTCCGTCTGTCGGACGGTTTGATGGATTTCATAATCAGGGAGAATAAAAGGTTGTTGGACACGTTCTATAGATGCTCGTTTCCACATCTCTCAGAATCTGCCGTCAGAAAAGGTGAGTTTAGATTTTAAAACTGAGCCACAAATCCAGACGTTTCTCTGAAAATCTGCCTCGCTGAAGCTTGAATTTGTTTTTTCGCTCACGTGTAATTTTGTCATTAATTAACTTCCGTACCGAGCAGGAAAAGTGGAGGCACGGCTGGAGTAATGAGCCCCAGAGCGTGAGAGGTGGGTGCGCTTGTTTTTGCACAGCTGGTGGTGGGGTTGGGCGGGTGGGGCTCAGCACCTGAAGCTTCTCTTCACTCTGTGATTGGTCCTGAAATGGTTCCTGTTTTGTTTTTGTTTTTTTTCTTTTTGCTACATTCTCTGGCAGTTTGATAAATATAGTGTGCATTCCTCTGTCACTGTAACCATAGTAACAAGATATTTCTTCATATTGCACAATCAACAATGCCACGATGGGGGCGGGCGGGTTCGGGTGGGGGTGGGCAGGGCCGGGGTTTGTAGGTGAGGTATTGAGTGTGATGTGGACCAGGGGTCACTGCTAGTTGGATCTGCACCCGTAGACTTCTCCCCATCTCTGTTACATATGTGCAAAAAGCCATTAAAATGCTTTTAAAATGAATCAGACTCTGTTTGTTTTCTCCTCTGTGAAGTTAATAATGATCGATAACATCCTCCTGAATCACCTGCGAATCGTCACCTGTGAGTGTAACAGGGTATAAATGTCAAATTATTCCACTTGCTGTAATTGGTTTTATTTATTTAATTGTTATCGGCTCAATAGCGCCCCCCTCGGGAGCTATAGTCTGCCACCGGATCGGTGTAGCACTGTCAGTTCCTGAGAGGCGTGCTTGAGGTAGGTTGTCGTGCACAGCGCGGGCAAATAAATGGTTATTGGTATAATGAACCCTTGTTTATTCTATAAATGTATAGGTAGTATAAACTACTTGGATGTAGAATGTGTGAGGGATACTTCATACTACTCCGTTAAGGATGTTACCGAGGAGTTTGAGGTTTGAGATACTCTGTATGCTAGCTATCCAGTAGCATTAGCTAAATGAATGTGCTGCTCCTGTTTTAGTGTGCTGTGCACGAGACGCCAGAGCTCGCTGACCAGACTGTTTTCATATTTACCAGGTCGGATAATAAACTGCATGAAAAAAGACACTTCAGCTTCTCGACTTCTTTAAAAATAATACAGCCAGTGACAGAGTGTGACTGAGCGTGGTTACACGAGCTCATCAAGCAGCTCAGATGCTCGATATGAATAAAATATCTATATTATGGATAAAAATTTATTTGGCCCTGAAAAAAAGCTCTTGAATTATCAGCTGCTGTCCACCTGCGACTTCATGGAGGATCCTGCTGAACACAGTAAAAAGACAAAGAGAGCATTAGGGGCACAGTAGGAGATATGAGGTGGATGTCATCCACCCCCTCCATCACCTGCTAGCAGAGCGAGCGAAGCAGCAGATGTGTTGACTCATTTGTCTCTGAAGTATCAGCCGTCTCGCTGTGTGTCGATGAATCTGGTGCTGATGTCCTTCTGTCAGTTTCATTTGGATCGATAATCTCCAAACTTCATGCTGTACATTCGTCAGTCCTGCACTGTTTAGTCGGCTGTATCCTCTGACGGTCACAGTGTGAGGAGGCCACATGTAGTCACAGCGAGAGGATCATAGAGGCACGCTGCTGCTGCTGCTGCCTGTAGTATTCCTGTAATATAAAACCACCACAGACCAAACCCCCTCTGGAACTGGATATTTAAAGGGAGACACAACCACAGATTTACTCGAGAGTTAGATTTCAGACCGTCCCTCAGTGAGAAATGAACAAATCACCTGCGGGCGGCGCTGACTGCTTCTAACGCTGATGGCTCTGACCCCAACAGCCACATTTATTTTCTCTACTGTTGATCTCAGTCGTTCTGGACAGAGGAATCCATCCCATTCTGAAGAGGCTGTTTCATGTTCTGTGAGGTCTATTGACTGTCACATGACACATCACTGACAAGCTGAGCGTCCTGCCCTCCTCCATATCAATCTTTGTGGAGAAAATCAGAATAAGTCAGAGGTCAGAGGTCACAGTTTCTCACAGTAAGCTGTCGAGCCTGAAACTGGACCTGCAGACCTGCAAAACTGAGCCTGAATCACCAGAAGGTTTTCCTGAAAGACACACAGCTGCCGAGTCTCTGCGATGTAAACGTTCGGTATGTTGAGCTGAACAAACTGAAGTCCATCTGCTCCACCTGTGTTTGTTTGGGTGGAGGCAGAACATCGAGCTTCAGACCGGCGAAACTGTTCCCTTCAAACCTCATCACATCCAAACGGCCCAGAGTGTGTGTGTGTGACAGTGTTTAATTAAACACACACACTGTACAGACTCTGTTAAAGGAACATGAAGTTATTTCTGAATCATGTGGAGACGAACTGAGAAAACCTCGTTTAAAGTGCTGATGTGTTTCTATAAGAACGCTTTAAAACAGACAGACTTTCACTGACAAACACAAACACATCAGGAGAAAATCACATGCTAATGACCAGATCATAGGTTTATTTTATAGTTTAAATTCTTGTATTTTTTTAAATGTATTTCTGAGAAGTGAAATAATATTTTACACTCTTGAGCTGTTCAATCATGACAGATAATGTGATTATTATTATTTTTACAGGTTGTGCTGTTGGATTCTGCTTTAACTAGTGAACAAAAAGCTGATCTATTATTTTAAATGATAATAATAATAAATGTTCACACAGGAACTGCAGCTCAAAGTGCTTTACAAGAAAGAAATCACGTGCAGCTAACAGATAAACCCACTTGATCACGATAATAAGGATGGAAAGCTAAATGAAAGATCAGTTTTTAGCTGTTTTTTGAAAAGCTAACATGAAGCAGCAGATCAAAGTCTGTTTGTGAGGGAACTGACCTGGAGTCAGTCCTCACGAACAAACGCAGCATCATCTGTATTAAAACCTCAGGGTCGTGTTCTAGGGCCGCTTTTCTTTGTCTATATAAATGATTTAAAGTTGTAGTGTAGTGATGTTTTTATATGCAGATGACTGAAGGTGTCTCCTGAAGTCCAGCTCCAGGCTGCGTCCCCATCATGGAAAGTCTGTACTTTACTTTCTAAAAGGACAAACAGGCCTCTGAGTTTCCAGTTAAACCAGAGGAAACCAGTACAAACAGTGCTGAATGTCCATCTGGTGAGTCAGCTGTTGAAAAGTTATTTGTAAGATGGAACAGAGGAGAACATGTTTAGCTCGTGAAGCTTCACTGCTGCAGGTCGCTTTGACTCTGCTGCCACCTCCTGGTCCGAGGGATAATCTCAGCTTTCAAAAATAAACTCCAGAAGGAACAAAACTTCATCATTTTACACATGTTGAATCTGCATTAAAAAATTACTGAGCTCATCGAATCATTTTAAAAACTGGTGACGGTGGAACTCACTGACCAAAGCGATTTTACACGATGATGTTCAGCAAGTTTAGTTCTCTTACATGTCACGGGTTTGATGTGCAAAAGCTTATTTCTTAATTCTGAACTAGCAGAATAATCTAATGAGTTTTGAAATGGATCACATCAGTGTCTGCGAGAAGATGCTTCCTCCACCCATCCATACTGAATCAATAAACATCACCAGCCAGCCAAAGACTGAGCTGACTCGTACAACTCTTCATCCTTCAAACGTCTTCACTTTGCCTCAAAGAACTCAGTGTTTTTGTGTCTTTTGGCCACAAGGTGGCGTCAGATGACCAGTAGGCTGCAGCCGGTTGAGCTGCTGAATGTTTGTCACAACACGTTCAGAAACCCTGAATGTGATGCTTTATTCATATGATGATACAGATGTGTGAAAAGGAACGAGTCTACTCTGTCCAATCACATTCTAACCAGCACTCAGGTGTCTGCAGGTGAGTTCAGAGCAATAACAGTATTAGACGTATTCAGGTTATGTTAGTACAAGTATAAAGACCACGATAAACCAACTGAAGTCCTGGATTTAAACCTGACTTACTTTACGTCCCTGACTGACGGTCGTCACATCGATTCTGCACAGTTTACAGCAGATAGAGGGAGTGGACAAAATAACAAGAACATCTCACAACACAAAAGCCCTCAGAGGTTTTAGAGACGTCAGACAGCAGCTGATGTGTCGTTCAGGAGATCCTCTTATCGAATCCACCCACTCCGAGGCGTGGAGGGTTTAAACCCGTCTGCTGGGTATGATTATTACTCCTGAGGAGAAGACTCCAGATCAGCCCACACAAACAGTCGCTGTGATCCTCTGCAGGAGCACTTCAGCCCACAGTCTTACCTCGCAGGAACTCGTTAGAAACAAAGGAAACACTGCTGGTATGACGGCTGATCATCAGCTGCTCAGTCCTCTGACAGTCTGACGTCTTTGTCACTTCCTGTCGTGTGATTTCTGATGTTTGGCAGAAGAGGAAGACAGATGTTAGCTTGAACTGTGAAGTGGACCAAAAGTTCAAAATCTGGTTCTGACTGATCCAACTGACACAAAATCACAAGATCTCAATGAAAGTTTTAGCATTTTAACACGTTTCAGGTCCTCGTCGTGTTCTTCTTGTTCGGAGGCTCTTCTACATTTCTCATCTGTTTTAGTTGTAGTTTTATTTACAGTTTTGGCCCCTGAAGGTTTGGGGCCCACAGCTCCAACTCTTTTTACTCACTCATCAGTCTGCAGGCGAAATTAACCTGAATCAACACTTTTATACTATTACTGATAAAAACACATTTTTATTGCCTTATTGTGTTGTTTGCTTTATTCATAAACAGTTTTTAAAAACTAATTCTTCTTCTTTGGTTTCTGTGCTTCTATTTATTCTTTTGTTTTGCTTTAATTTATGAGATTTCATGTTTCATTTAAATGTGAGACACTTTAATTTCACCTGTCCTGAAATGTTTTAGTCAAACTTTCTCTCCCACAGGTTCCTCATTCAGCACCGCGGACAGCTCCTCCGCCGCAGCTGCTGGGATTTGTAGTTTTTTTCCGGTCTGACTTCTTCGCTATAAAAAACACGTGAATGACGACGAACAGAACAAACACCGAGTCCCACAATCCCTTGCGGCCGTGCGTCCTCTCCAGCGGAGCAGGGGTGTTTTCTCTCCGTGCGTCATGGTTACCTCCCGAGTCCGAGCTGCTGTCAAAAGCACCACAATAAGACCGGAAGTGAAGAGATTTCACCTTCAAAAAAACAGTCATCGTTATGCTCCATTTAAAATGATGCATAAATACTATCAGCTAAATAATCCTGTATCAGAAATAAAAAGACATCACGTGTTCTATAATGAAATTTCTTTGATTGATTATTAGCAGCATTTTACTGTTGGAGCTGCTGCAGGTGGAGACACTTTCAGCTACTTTATATACAGTTAGCTAGTTTAGGCCAGTGGTGCCCAACCGAGGGGTCGGGCCCTCTAAAGGGTCAGCAGGTGAGTCTAAGGGGTCGTCTCCCTTATCGTTCCAGTTCTGTCTAAGCAGCAGCGTCCATCTGGCCGTCTCCTGTAATCTAACTAAGAGAAGAAAGACCATCATAAAAATGTTGCTTCTTTCATCTGAGTCGCCTTCAGGCATCAACACACACTCAGAGCTGCGGACCTGCTGTGACTCCACACTTTAAGCCCTGTTCTTTGCCTCTCAGGCTGCATTCAGTCTGCAGGTAGAAATTAGCACCTCCACATTGTGTGCATACTTTAGGTAAAAATGTAGCATTTTCCAGCCACTGGTAGAATTTCTTGATATCAGCCACTTCCTCTATCTGATGGTGGTGCATGCCATGTAGGGGCTTGTCCCTCCAGGTTGTCCGCTCCTCCTCCTATACACACTTATCAGGGTTCTGCTGCCTGAGACATTCACTCAGCAGTTCATCCTTCGGGGCCATTTCTTCGATGTGTTCTCAAGTTTTCGATGTTTCATCCTGGACTGTGGCCTTGAAGCTCATTAGCCCTCGGCCTCCCTCTTTCGGCTTAGTGTTTAGCCTCAGGGTGCTGGATTTGGGGTGGAACCATCCGTGCATGGTGAGGAGCTTTCTAGTCTTGATATCTGTGGCTTCTATCTCCTCCTTTTGGCCAGCTTATGATACCATGTATCATTCATGTATTTCTGTATGAGTGTAAGTAGAGTACTTGAGTAAATGTACTTGGTTACTTTCTACCGCTGACTCTCCTTCAGGTCTTGTTCCTGGATATTGGCTCTGTGGACCAGCTGGACGGTCCAGAGGGAACCTTTTTCCTCGCGAGGCTGTGCAGCCGTGCATCACCTCCTGCTGACACAGGGGGCTTTTATTTTTTAGGGCCCATACCGGAAACGCTGTGTGAGGATGTGCTGTGTGCTCACTTGATGCTGCTGCTCGTCAGTCCGATAACGAGCGAGAAAACATCACAGTGATGAGACTCGGCGGTCGGGGAGGGTCTCGGTCTCCATTAGGCGTCTGAAGTCCGCTTTACTGATGAGCTGAGTCCGTCTGTCTGTCACTTCGCCTGTCTGTCTGTCTGCCTGTCTGTGGGTGGAGGGGCTCGGCTGCAGCGGGAGGATGCTCTCTCCTCCTGCCGGGAATCAGGACTTTGCTCTCCCGTCATCCGGCCGGGATGCTGCGGTGTGAAGCCGGGGCTTCTCCCCTCCTCTGCCCGCTGAAGTTGGCTCATCTGCGGTGATTAAACACTTGTTTGTGTCGCTCTCTCTCTCTCTGCTCCACAGTGGAAGTAATCCGCATCCTTTATTCTGGATTATTACACATCCTGTCCTCCTGACTCTGCTGGATTTTACTCCCGCACAGATTTGTGAATGGGTTTGTGAGCCTCCTCCGGTGGCACCGTCTCCACCTCCCGCGCCGTGCGTCGCTCCTCGGGGGGGAGGATGTGAGCACCGGGGGGAGTCAGCAGAGGAAGCAGCCGAGCTGTAGTAACCATGGCTGGTGCCGAGGTCGCGGATTAGTGTGAGGGGGGGATTATATTTCCAGGAGCAGAATCCTCCATCAGTTGTGTTGCTGTTTTTGTCTCCATGGGGGGGTGTTTTTTGAACTTTACAGGCGCGGGCGGATCTTTCTTCTGTTTCTGTTTTTCATTTTGGGAAAGAAAAGAAGCTCCAGTGCGTCTGAAGGTGGAGTAAATGATCCAGGCTGAGGTGGGGGTCATGGATGGGGCTCAGCGCGCGCTCCTGTAGAAACAAAAAGCTAAAGTAAGCCCGTCATCTTCACCGTAAAGCATGATGGGATCGATATAAACTTCCTGTACAGATCAATAAAACACTGTTTGTCCTTTAAGGAGTGTTAATAAATCCAAGTGCAGAATCTCTGTGTAGGACTGAAACAGTTTCTCACTGAGCAGCAGCCCTGAGGATGAGGATGAGGATGAGGATGAGGATGAGGATGAGGATGATGATGGCAGGGTGAAGAGCTCGTGTCCTGTGATTCACCTGCTGTGATCAGCAGTCACAGCTGGATTTAAGGTGGAAGCGAAACTGTGAAACACTGCAGAGACATGATCAGAGAGAAGAGCTGAAACACCACAGAAGAAGAAGAGGAAGAGGAGGAAGAAGAAGAGGATTCTGTCACAGACACTGTGTCAGGAAATATTACCACAGAAGTTAATTTCTAAAGTGATTTTGTTCCAGAGTTGTTTCCTACAGAAGTAAAATATGATTTAACGAGTTCAGATGATTGTGAATTAACATCAGATGGAGGAAGAACCTGCAGGGAGACATCAGTTATCCAGCCTCTCTGTTCCTGTCCGCTGAATGAAGACAGACCGGAATATCTGACAAAAGTGTTGATTATTCTGAATTTGATATTCGACTAATCGATGAATTTGCTCGTATTTTCATCACGTGCACTTGTTTGACTTCTTTAATTTCACACTTTTTCTAAAGAGAAGAAGAAAGACGAAGAATCAAAGAAAACTTGAACTCACTGAATCTGAGAACCAACGAGGTAAAACAGAATAAAAACTATTTGAAAGAGTCGTTTTTCCGTCAGACTGAGCCGTCAGGAAACTGTGAGTTGATGAATCTCGGTTAACCCTCTTCCGTTCTGGGCTGGAGGATCTGAAGCCAGCAGAATAAGCAGGAGTGAACCACCGGACGCGGTGTCCCGTCAGATGAGTCAACATGTCGGACCGGAGCGCCCCGGGCTGCCGGCTCAGACTGGACTGGGTCTACGGGTACCGGGGCCACCAGTGCCGGAATAACCTGTACTACACCGCCGGGAAGGAGGTGGTGTACTTCGTGGCCGGGGTCGGTGTGGTTTACAACACCAGAGAGCACAGCCAGAGGTTTTACCTGGGACACAACGATGACATCATCAGGTAAGACAAAGAAAACATTACAAAACACACAGAACTAATTCAGTGACATCTGTTCTTATTAAAGTGCTAAAGATTTCATAGATAAACAGACGAATCAAAGACTGATCAATCATATAAATCCTCCAATGATTAAATAATCAGTCAGTGTAAAATCCTGCTGACGCCCCCTAGAGGCTGCAGTGCTCTTTACAACCACAACTAACGACCTAACAACAGCTTAATAATTCATCTGTTCTATAAATCTCAGAGACAAAAATGTAAAGTTTGTCCTGATGGTGGGGGAGGTCAGTTAAAGGTTCATCCTCTGAGGAGCAAGAACGTGATCGGGGTCTTTAAAGGGGAAGTTCACAGCGTTTCATGTGGATGTTGATCGGTCAGCGTTGATGGTAAATGTCGTCAACTGGAGCAATAAATAAATTCCACGTTGCTGCAGTGACGTAGTTGCTGTCAGGGAAGCTCCAGCTTCACCTCCACCTCTGGGCAGCCGGAGCAACAAGCTGCTAAACACAGAACCTCCTTCTGGTTTCCAACAGTTAAAGGATAACTTAAAGGAGTCGTTTTGAAGAAATTAGCCCCAGAGGAGCGGCGCGTATATCCGTATAATGCGAGTACTCGGGGCATCCATGCGCAGCCTCTATATAACGCATAATCTGCAGAAACTCGTTCATATTCCAATATTTAGTTCTGATATGCTGGTGCTATTCCCCTCTGAGCCCGTGGTGGCATGTTATCAACATCCGGCGTCTCTAGACAACTACCTCTGACGTGGATGATGTCATTACCGAACGCTGCAAGCAGCCAGCCACAACACGGCTGACTCTGCGGCGGTCGGCTACGAATACGCGATAACGAAGCATAGCTGTGCCAAACTACAGCTAAACTAGCCGACCGCCGTCTCAGAGGGGAATAGCACCAGCATATCATAACTAAATATTGGAATATGAACGAGTTTCTGCAGATTATGCGTTATATAGAGGCTGCGCATGGATGCCCCGAGTACTCGCATTATACGGATATACGCGCCGCTCCTCTGGGGCTAATTTCTTCAAAACGACTCCAAATGCCACCAAAGTTGTCTGGGTGAGTAAATGGTCGTATTTAATGCTACAAATAAGGTCCAGGTTGTAAAAAACTAAAGTTATCCTTTAAAAATGGCAGCAGTCATGACCAGGGGCAGGTTACAGAGGTTTGGCTGACTCAGATCCAGAACCCGAGCTGCCCTGAGAACAGCGACGCTGCTCACATTTCCCTCCGATATCAACGCAAACCGCATCGTTGTGCACGAAAGTTTTTCTCCTCAGTCGGACAGAGGCGTGCTGGAGGTCCTCAGGATACTGAAGAGACCACCGAATGCTGTGCTGCAGTCATAGCTGCGCGGCAACGCAGGCAACGTGGAACGCAATGCATCCTGGTACCTGCTCAGCTTTCTCAGCACAAACTGAGGAAGTTACTGCTTCAGCTCACTACATTTACTATCCACGCACAGAATGTGACGAAATGTCCCTTTACACAAGCTCTTCACGCTGTGAAGTCAGAGGACGTTCGTCTTTGCTCGAGTTTGATTGGACGTCTGTGTTCGATTGGTTGTCATTGAGGTCTCTCCCGCGGCGGCGATGAAATGAATCAGACGTGTGACAGGAAGTAAACCTGCAATAACAAATCATCAAATTAACACCTCGAAACTGTTAATTATCATCAGCCCGACAAACAAAAGATGTTCATCGCTGTCACATTCAAAGACATCGGTTTGTTTTGGCGTCAGTCAGGATTTACATTCCAGATCACTGAAAACACTCATCAGTGTCAGCTCCTATATTTATGCCCTCAGATCCAAAGGTTTGAAACACGTGAGCAGCGATGCAGAAACATAAGAGTGAGGCTCATATTGATGTTATACAACCAGCTGATGAATATTAGCGGTTATGTGTGTATGTGGGCCGACTCGACTGAATGAAGCCAGCTCCGGTCACATGTGGCTCCTCCTCTGATAATGGTCTGGTCCACTCCTCTTACTCATCTGGATGCTTCGCCTCTTTTTCACTGGAGATGTTTTTTAGGAGCGCTGGCGGGGTTTTATCTCCCACACACTCTGGTTTGTCCTCCAGTTTGACAGAAGCTGAAACCCGAACAGAAACGTGTCTCTGCTTCACCAGAAAGCAGCGTTTTAGGCTTTTTACATGTTTGAGGGTTCGACTTCTCTGGTGTGTCAGTGGAAACGCTGATGAGTAGATTTTACCGCTCAGACCAGCGAGCAGCGCCCGTCGCTGCTCTCGGCTCGTCCGCCGGCGGCAGGTGAAGGGATCTGTCGTCTTCTCGGGTCTGACGTGTCACACAGAGAACGCCTCGGGAGAAAAACATGGAAAACGGTCACATTAGTGAGTTTTCTCCAGTGTGTGTCACTCATCGCATACAGCGGGAGCAGGAGAGGAAACCAGCGGCGGCCGTTTGTTCAAACACATTAAACCACCCACAGCTGCTTTTTCCTGCATTTCCGTTTTCTGGGATTTTTTTAAAGGCACAAAAAGTGTGAAAAATAGTGCAGGAAAACCTCGAAGAGAGATTTCTTTGATCATCACTGTGAGCTTTGCCAAGTTCAGGTTAACGTTGAATCAGATTTTATGACCTGAACCTAAACAGAACTTGAAGGCAGCATGAACAGAGAGGTTAAACAGGACAAAGACAGTGAACGCAACACAGATAAACTGCGTTTCTTACTTGAACCGATGACACGACACAGTCTGCGGATGGTAATGCTGAATAATGTTTCCAAATCTAATAAAACAAGGCGAGCTGGAGGCTCAGCTGAGATCAGCTCCTAATGAGCTGCATCATCATCATCATCATCATCTCGTTAGAGCAGCCAGACACATTTTCAGGTGATGAATGTCATCGTTCTCACCTGAACAAAATAAACTTCACATAATAATATATAATATTAGATTATTAACATTCACATAATCTCGTCAAATTTGATCACACAAACATGATGTGGGGCTGCAATCGCTCTCCACGGTGAAATCCTGGAAAACACCTTTAAAACCCAGATCTGAGTCTGTGCATCTGCATGAACTAATTAAGCAGAATGTGTCCAAAAACCCCTTAATCAGGGATTATCTGATATTATGTGTGTGTGTGACTGTGACAGAGTTTCTCAGGGTTCAAGCCCCTTTTTAGCCCCTTTTAGCTGCTAGTTTTGGTTTTCTGGCACATTTCCTGTCAGGTTCAGTCTCAGACAGACTCAGAACTCAGAGCACAGACCACCATTTAGCAGCTAAAGAGCAGATATTTCCCTCAGCAGCTGGAGGAGACCAAACACGGAGCTAAAAGAGGGAGAAGACCGGACCGACGTTCATCAGGTGACACGAACATGAGCGATCGTGTTGCTCTGCGTCTGCTGGGTGTAGAAACTGTTTTCACGTTAGTTACCAGTCTGAGTGGACACAGTTTGCCTTCCTCAATGACCTCAATGACAAGTGAAGAGACGAAGCACAGCGATGTATTTAAAGGGGTGGGGGTGTCGCAGCACCGCGTTGTGGATGTTAATGCCGTGTGCAGTCGTGTGAGCTTGTTTTCACTGAATATTTCCACAGGTGTGGCTCTTCACCTTCACAGCAGTGAACGTTTGTAAAGGTGTGCTGCTGCTAAAGTGCCCTTTGGGAGCCAAAACGCGTGCTAAAGTGCCCCCTGGGAGCCAAAACATGTGTTGAAGTGCCCTCTTGGACGCCAAAACGCGCTCTAAAGTGCCCCCTGGGAGCCAAAACACGCGCTAAAGTGCCCCCTGGGAGCCAAAACGTGTGCTAAAGTGCCCCCTGGGAGCCAAAACGCGTGCTAAAGTGCCCCCTGGGAGCCAAAACGCGTGCTAAAGTGCCCTCTTCAGTGGCGAGGATGTGCTATATGTGCCCTTTTTTTCCTTTTCGCCCCTGCCCTTCAAAAAGTCTGTGCATGTCACTGGACCTGAATGGTTTATTATTGGCGATATTAAATAAAACACGTTCGATAAGGAGCCGTGCAGCTTGTACCTGCAACAATATACAAGGCTGATATTAGTAAAACCAAAGAGTTAAAACAATAAGGCTGATATTAGTTGAAATAACCAGAAATTTACTGGCTCCTTCAACAAATTTAGGTTTTATCGTATGAAACAATTAAACTCTAAGTGAAGTTAATACAGCTAAAGAAAGGAAAACACTTTAGATCTATAAAAGGCAGTTTAATTGTACAGCTGTACAGAAAAGTTGGGACGATGTGTGAAATGTAAATAGAAACAGAACGTGATGATGTGCAGAACATCGACATTATTTCATTAAAAATAGCTCAAAGACGACATGTCACGTGTTTTTGGAAAGGCCAGATATCCTGATTTAGAATTTGATGCTAAGAAGTTGTGCTAAAAGACGACAGCTGGTGAAACATCTCACAATGAATCAGGTTACCTGGCAACAGGTGAGCGACGTGAAAAAGCTGAAAATCGAACATCCAGCCTGAACGAGGAAACCTCCCACCTTCAGTCTCCTCAGGTCAAAGACGAGGCGATGCGGCAGAGAGCGTGTCTGTCTCCACATCAGAGCTAAGCTGAATGAAGCTGTCAGGCTTTCGCCGATGACGTCGCTCTGTTTGTGCAACATGTTTGTGGATTTGGTTGCGTTGCCATTTGAAGACGTTACAGAGTTACAGAGCGAAGCAACGAAAAAACAACCGACACTCAACAGCCCATGAGTCATCGGAGCAGCAGGCGCGTTTGGACAGTTTATACAGGAGGCCAGTCAGCTGCAGCCTGCGGTACTGTGTGTGCGTGTGCGTGTGTGTGTGTGTGTGTGTGTGTGTGTGTGTGTGTGTGTGTGTGTGTGTGTGCGTGTGTGTGTGTGTGTCACACTAATTGAAAAGCTGGATGCTGCCTCGGCCGTTCCGTGCTCGCTGATAGGAGTGTTAGATTTGCGCCTGTGCCAAATTATCCCTCACAGCTGACTGCAGGTTCACAGCTGGGTGAAGGGATGCAACAATTAAATGTGCTGTATGCATTCTGAACACTGGTCCATCACCTCCACTCACTGGGGAGGGTTCGACTGTCGAAGCATGAGTCAAAGGTTTGAATCCCAGTCGGAACAAATTCAGACTGTGATTGAAAAAAAATGATTTATTTGCCTTGAAATGGTGAAATCAACTCATTAATGTAGGTTTGAAAAGTTTCTCTGCAGATCTGTGAGCGCCTCTTAAAATCTGATGTTAAACAAACATGATTTTCTCAGCAGGATCGAGTCCCTCCTCACGTATTTGCGAGTGTTTTTCAGTGATGAAGACCTGCGGTATGCACAGACCCACTAACAGCAGTATCTGGGTTAGTTCTGGCTGTAGGAAATGTCACTGTCGCTGGCCCAGTCTGATGCATCGGCCTCTTCATCACTACTGGCACCACAGCCGGTGCTGTTACGGTGGAAATCTGCCAACGCACCGTTACGCTCCAAATGGATGGAGAGGAGTTCTGGTCTCAGCTCGGGCTCGAAAAACAGAAATATCCTCACCGGGACTTCTGCCCTTAATTAGGACTGGACATGGAACGGTTTCAGCCTCATGTTTCTGTTTTTGGTGCTTTTACACAGACCATAACGGCCGTAAGTGTTTTAAAAGCAGCTTAAAGAGTCTCTTCAGCGTCTCCACGGGGAGGCTGAAGCAAATCTGTTGGTGTGGAGTCAGAGAGAAGTGAGCTGAGCAGACCTCTGTGGCTGAAGGCTACATTAGCCGCTGCTAGCACAACGCACCTGAATCTCCCACACTGAATCTGCGGGTGATTCAGTTGCATTGTGGGTAATTTACGCGCCAGCCAAGAGGCTGCTGCATCCATTAAACCAGTGGAGTCCAGTTTGAGAATGTGTTTGTGTTTCCACACGGTCAGTGTGTCAGAGACGTTGTCATGGAGTCACGCATTAGACCCCGACCAATCAGAGCCCACGATGTTTCATGAGTCAGACAGGAGGTGTCAGGGGGAGACTTCATCTTCCTCCTGACAGCGGCAACGCCTTCACCTGAGTGCAGCGAAGCAGGAAGAGGGCGAGTGCGCGGCTGAGAAGCAGATGTGTGTCCGAGGGCGAGCGTCACATGATTACACAAGGTTCCCTTTTTCTTCCCTGGATGTTTGCCAGCGCTCTGTGCTCCTACTGGACCCTGAACACATCACAGAAGATGTGAAAACACCTTTTCTAGAAACTGTTGTGTCCTGGTCAGGTCGCCACAGCGACTGATCATTCCCTGATCCCTGATCTCTGTTTGATTCATGAACACACATGAAACTGCATCCAGTGAGAAACCAGGAAGCACAGAAATCTGTTCCAGATGTTTAGACGATCACCTTCAGCTTCCGTCTCAGTTTTTACAGGAAAACATAGTTTTCATTTGCTAACGTGCCAAAACGAACCTGCTGTGATCAGCTGATCTGGACGTTAGACGCGATGGTTTAATGCAGGCATGTCCAAACTGATTCCATAAAGGGCCATGTGGCTGCAGGTTTTCATTCCAACCAAGGAGGAGCACACCAGGCCAACCAATCAACATCAAGGGATCTCTTAGTTATCAGCTGAAAAGTGAGATCAGCTGATTAATTGATTCCAGCCTGGCGTGCTCCTCCTTGGTTGGAATGAAAACCTGCAGCCACACGGCCCTTTATGGAATCAGTTTGGACATGGCTGGTTTAATGTAAAAACATTATGGATGGATGATTTTCGCTCTTTTGTTGCCCGTAGCATCGTAGTTAAAATAAAAACATTTAAAAAGAAAACGAAGGAAAGGAAAAGAAATTAGTGACGTTTGTAGCCTAACAGGTTAAAATTCACAAAAGCCACAGGAATGGCTGAAGGCAGCGTCTGCTGCACTGCGGCTGCAGTGGTCGAGGTGGTCAGTACATTTGCATTTTAGTCACTTAGCCAGCGCTGCCATCCAGGCCGACTCACAGCGAGAGTGATGGGACAATAAACCAGTTCCCAGATCAGCAGGTTTTACAAGCAACCAGAAGTGAGGAGGTCAGAGGTCGTTAAAAAGAAATGTACATATAGATATAGATATATAGATATTACATGTGTCAGTTATCCAAAGACAAACCTCTGACATAAGTCCACATCAAAGTATTTCTGAACAGTAAAAAACACAAAGGTTACCTGGTTTGTGTTCAGTTCAGTTCAGTTGTCGTCTAAGTGTTTGTGTTTTGTGACGTTTAGTGGAGATAAAAGCTTTAAAAAAGTTCTGTTTAATGTAAATGTGGGCGTTGAATGAAAGTCTGTCTGGATCAGAAAATATAAAAGAACAGAAAGAATCAATTTAACAACATAAACCTGCTGAAACGGCTCTGCTTCATTCAAAAAGTTGGGTTTTTATTTCTCAGCTACGTTAGAAAAATCACTTTTCAGACATTAAAACTTGAAGTCGTCTCGTGTTTTCTGACATTTTGCTTCTCTGTGTTTCTGTGAGAAACTCAAATTGAGGACGAAGCGTCACAGTTTCTCCAGAGCTCAGCGACACGCTGCGGTCACGTGAAATGTGTGTGTGTGTGGAGCTCTGATGGAGTATACTGCCCCCTCACTGTGTGGAGGTCAGGGCGGTGCAGCTGCAGTTCTGTGGTTCTGTTCAGCCGGCAGCGGCTGGTGATTTATGGCTTATTAAGCTGAATCATGAGAAGCGACCAGAATAATCCTGTGAAGTGAGAACTTTTCCGTTTTCCTGGAGTTCTGTTGAGTTTTTCCTTCCTTCCTGCAGCTGCTCGTGCTCAAAGCTCTGAATCATGGCTGCACTCGTTCCTCTCGGCCCGCCTGATGGATTGCTTCAGTAATTGCAGGCTCCGTGTTGACGCATTAAATCCATGTTGAGTTTTTCTGAAAGGCGGAGAGCTGGACCGTCTTTTCCTTTCATCGGCTCTTTCATGGCCGAGGCCTCCCGGGGGGCGACCGGCCTTTATGCTCCTCTGCAGCGAAGCGTCAGGCTGCTGCTGAATAGCAGCAATCATTATCCAGACCGCTGAAAGAGCTCCGTTCAGATCATCTTCATCTCCTGAGTCAAATGTTCCTAAAAGGTCTGAACTTAAAAAAAGTCTGAACTCTTAAAACAAATAAAACCAGAATCAGTCATTTCCAATCAAACTGTTTCCTGAAGTGTTCCTGAGTCCAGGTATTCATCTCTTTATCCAATCACGTCGCTCCATCCTCGCTGTGAACCACTGAGCCTTTCAGTCATGATACTCTCACCTGTTACCAATCAGCCTGTTTACCTGTGGAATGATCCAAACAGGTGTTTTTGGAGCGTTCCACATCTTTCCCAGTCTTTAGTTGCTCCTGTCACAGCGTGTTTGAAACGTGTTGCTGCATCAGATTCAGAATCAGCAGATATTTACAGAAATCAATGAAGCTGACAAACATTAAATATATTGACTTTGTGCTGTTTTCAGGTGAGTTTATGTCACAAAGGATCAGCAGGTGATCTCATCCTGTGTGTTGATGTTTTCTACAGTCATTAACTGTTTGGAATCAGGCTGTTAGATGAAATCATTCAGCTACTGCGACTGGTTGAGCTGGTGAAACCTCGGCCCTCTGACTGAGTGTGTTGGCATCGAGTGGTTCTCTAAAAGCTGCATCTGACAGGCTGGTTGGCAGCATCTTCCTGTGTGTGTGTGTGTGTGTGTGTGTGTGTGTGTGTGTGTGACTACAGAATAATGATAATAATAAAGCAGCTCTTCACTTTCTCTGTTTTCTCTTCTAAACACAAAATGAATGTTTCACATTTGAAGCGATGAAGTGTGACTGATGGATGTGTGTGTGTGTGTGTGTGTGTGTGTGTGTGTGTGTGTGTGTGTGTGTGTGTGTGTGTCTTTCTATCATCCTCTCTTTCTCCTTTCATTCCTCTCCTGTCCCACTTCCTGTTGGTCGCCTGCAGGCAGAACCTGACCGACCGACTGACACACACACACACACACACACACACACACAGAGGAAGAAGTAAACCAGAGGACATCACAATGTTTGTTGGTATTTCTGCTTCACTGGATAAAAGAAACCATCATCTCAAGCTGAGGGGGGAGACAGGAAGTGCAGCTGGTGGATGAGCTCATCTGGTTTTAGCTCCACTTGCTTTCAGCAGAAACAATTAATGAACGAAACATCAACATGTCTTCACCTTTTACGCTGATATGTTGGACATGATGATTCATGTGGAGTCGTGTTTGTGTCAGTCCAGTATTCTCTCTTTGAGCTCTGTGTTTGGTCTCCTCCGGCTCCTGAGGGAAATATCAGGCTCTGTAGCAGCTAAATGCTGCGCTATGTTCAACAGCTACGTCCACGCTCATACATTTTCATTTTAAAACCCGCAACTTTTGCTGCGTTGGCGCCTAGCATCCACGCTAACTCGCAACGTTTGAACCCCTAAAACTGAGACTACTGGGAACACGGTTTTATAGTCTGGGCGGGCAGAAATGCAGACCTCTGGAAACAAGGACATAAACCTTTAGACACTTCCTGATTGGGTCTTTTCAGTCACGACGTGTCCTTCCCTGATTCGTCAGGCTCCAATCATGTGACATTTTCTGCAGGAAATTAAAAGACATCAGCCCAGCAGTTCATTCAACATGCATAATGAAGTACAGGCGTAGCTTGTTGTCGATGCTAGCAGCTATGACGCCGAAGGTCGATGTCAAACGGCGGCGTGTGAACGCTCATGTGATTTACGTTATCAGTGCGTTAAACTGGACGGAGATTATTCCTAATATGGTGAAAATGATTTCTCATCTTTGTGTTCTCGCTTTACTGATTTGATGTGATGGCCTTGAAACACACACACACACACACACACACACGTACACACACACACATACACACACACACGCACACGTACACACACACACACACACACGCACACACACACACACAGGCGTCGCTGTATGTTTCCAGGTGCAGAGTGTTGAATGTCTGCCGGGTCCTGTGTTGACGTACAGATCACCTGACAGGTGTGATGGAAACACAAACACAAACACACACATTCACGTACGGCTGACACACGTGAACAAACACACACACACACACAGTATTTCCTTCAACATTCAGCGGTGGAACGAGCTCTCAGATTCTTTACTTCCGTCTAAATAATAATCCAACAATATAAAAATACACAGTTACATGAACGATCTTACTCACAGCCTTCCCTTCCCATGTGGTAGAAGTCATGTGATTGCTGGTTGGAGGCGTGTTGGACTTCATGCATCCGCGAACACGGAGAGCAGGCAGGCTGTCAGAGTGACCTCAGGCTCATCTTCATCATCAGCAACCGCAAAACCAACCAATTCAGCCAGAAGCGCTAAAACAGAGCTGAGGCGAACCAGCAGGGGCTCCTGGGGCTGTGTGTGTGTGTGTGTGTGTGTGTGCGTGTGTGTGTGTATGTGTATGTTTGTGTGTGCATGTGTGTATGTGTGTGTGTGTATTACTCACACTGTGGGAACTTGCCATCCTTTTGGGGACAAAAGGAGTCCCCATAACACAAATCATTACATTTTAGGGTGAAGACTTGGATTAAGGTTAGGATCAGGTCAGAGTGAGTCCCCAGGAAGTGAATGTGTGTGTGTGTGTGTGTGTGTGTGTGTGTGTGTGTGTGTGTGTGTGTGTGTGTGTGTGTGTGTGGACTCCTCTGAAGCGTAGCGTAGCTCGTTTCCCTCTCACCAGTGGAAACAGGCTATGCTAATTGGCTAAGCTGATGAAGAGGAGAGCTAGCATTGCTGTTGTTAGCGCAGTTAGCGGCCGGCCTCGCAGCCATAGAGGACGCAGAGCGCTCAGTGATGCGTTCACTGTCAGCACAACGCCGCCGCCGGCTGTTCTTTCAGGCTGAAGCTTGCTGGCGTGAAAAGGAGTTAAGTTAGCAGCGACGGTGATGTCGTTGAGAAAACCTGCAAGTCGAGCAGGTGGGATGAAGGAACCCGTCAGCAGCTGTTTCACACATCTGGATGGCTGAGCCTGTGAGACTCTGCAGGTTTTGCTGGTGGGAGGGTCAGTTGTCACAGTTGTAACCCATTAATCAGAGTTTTTCTGTCTGTCCTCGGCTCTGTTCGATGGGTTTTACAGACTTTGTGGATCCTTCTTTTTAAGTTGCTGTGTTTCACAGCTGGACCCATCTTAGATGCATCTCATTGATAAGCTGAAGGAAGTGGCTGCGTGCTGCTCTTCATCAGTGGAGGGGATGCTAATCTGACCCTCTGTCTTATAAAAAGCAAAACATGATTCTGGTAAAGTATAAATCTCATCTTTGTGTGGCTTATTTTTAAGTTCCAGTTGCAGGAGGCAGCATGTCAGGGACGACAGTTATCACGGCTTCACGCCTCTGCTGTCGTGTTTCGTCTGACGGCCTGTTGCAGGGCGGCGGATGAGTTCACAACACTTTTGATTGTGCACAAAAATAATCCCGGCAAAGGTAGAGGTGTTTCTTTTCTTCCTCAGAATCTGACGATGGACGATGGAGGAAGTCGTTCCTCGATGCCTCGTTTCTTTGCTTCTTTTGCTGCGTTTGACAGCGTTTGTTAACGCAGCGGCGCGCGGCGGGGGCCTGGTGGCTCCGCGGATTCACAGCTCAGTGGTCTTCATTAAGACGATGACTCAGAAATTATCTGTCCAGCATCCCACCGCCAATCTGCCCCGCGGCCACCGATGTTCCCACGATCTGCTGGCACTCGAACGCATCTCTGCTCCACGCAGATTCACTCAAACGCACACAAAGCCCCCCGGGGTGTGATGTCACTTTGCACTGCAGCTCTGAAAGGTCCGGAAACTGAATCTAAGCTCCTTATTATGAGGAGAGAGAGAGACACAAAGGGAGCCTGAACTCCTCATCAGGCGAGATGTAGACTTTATTTTAGGAAAATGTTTCTTCCTCACAGGCGCTTATGAGACTTCTTATCTGTCCACTTCTTATTCTTTCTGATACCCAGCAGCAACTTTTTGGTCAACCGTGGGAAACGCAGCGTTTCCACAGCACGGTTATCGGGTTTTAGTTCCTGTCGTATTAATTTGTTTGCGGCAGGATTTCTAGTCTCGACCGAACAACATTTCCCTTCAAGCCTCGATTGTTTTTCCTGCTGCTGAAAGTGGAACCGAACAGGCGTTCTTCTGGATTATAGTTTCACTCTTCGTGTTTTCACGAGCAGTTTAACTCACCGACAAAACGCTGTCGATTAAAAAAACGAAGCACAGAGCACAACAACAGCGCTGAACTCGAGTTGGTACACGTGTCCCACAGTTGTAGACATGAAACTTCACACTGAAGTCACGAGATGACACCTGAAAAGTTGGACTTGAGTCGTGACTCCGAAGACTCGGTGTGACTTCCTGGTCTCATCTTTGTGTTTATGCAGCTTTGAATGAAAAATGTTTGATTGGCGTCATTTTAATGGTCAAACCTGCAGTTTACCACTGAGGACTCGTGACTCGTCTTCGCTGATTTGACGGGACGATCCGTCAGTGACCTGAAACCTGAGTTTTAGGTCATTTTAATGATTTGTTCTGGTTAAACCTTTATTCAACCACCAGGTGGCTCCCTTTGAGAAAACAGACCGCAGAGAGAGATTCAAGTGTTTCAAGCATTGACAGATGACTCCACAGTTGACTTGAGACCTGCTCCGGCAGACTTGAGACTAGGACTCGCCTTAAATTACATGAGACCAGCTCTTACACACTGAGGTGTAGGACTTGAGGCGTGACTTGGACTTGTTTTCTTATGATCTCAGACTAGACTCGGATTTATCACAAACCACTTGAGACCTGACAGTTAGAGACTTGACTGGGACTGTTCTGGACTGATTTGAGACTTGAACTTGTTAACTAGTTAACTGTCTTGCTTGATTTAGGGTTGACCTGAGACCTGCTACGACAGATTTGAGACTTGTCTTGGACTTATCTTAAATGATCTGACTTGGACTTGTCGTCGATGACTTGAATTTCCCGAGACTTGTTTCAAATGACTTGAGACTTGATTTAGACTCGTCACGTCTCGCTCACTGTGGTTTCTGTCACTTACAGCACATCTGAACTCACGATGTCGACTCTCTGCTGTTCTCATTTATCCCAACAAGGACGACAGGAAATCACTGTTGTTATATTACACACACACACACACACACACAGAGGAGGAGTTCCTCCGAGTTATTTATAGAAGCTGCCCTGATTTCGCCACCTGCTATAAATAAACTCACCTACGCTGTTTATGAATCCGCCTGCGAGACAGAACGAGCCTCAGTTCAAGCAGCATGTCGGAGTGAGGAGGTCAAAGGTCAGAGGTCATCGCTGCTGCAACCCTGGACTGAGCGGGTCATCAGGTTCAGCATCATCACTGTGAGGAAGAGGAGAACTTTTATTGCAGGAAGCAGGAAGGAAACAGGAAGGAGATGTGACGTCACACACAAAGGCTACTTAATTTATTATTCATATGACATTTACAATATTAATCGAAGGCTGTGTGCTCAGCTCAAATTTAATTGCCACATTTAAAATGTGTGTGTGTGTGTGTGTGTGTGTGCGCGCGTGCTCATTTCCAATTAATTCATGTGATGAATGCTTCCCAGATTGGCTGCTTTCAGTCAGATCTCCCCGCTGGCGGCGGCAGCCTCTCCTGCTTTGATCTGCAGGAAACAGACGCCGCTGCTCACGTTCAGGCGGTTCACCACACTTTTCCCTGCAAACTAACTCGCCAGGAGTTTTTGGTTTCTAACGTTTAGACGTCTCCTGAACGATAAAGAGACTGTCAGCACGGCATCCGCCATTAGTTCAGAGTCTTAAAACATCACGTGCTTGTTTCCTGACCGGGCCCTCTAGTGGCCTTCACAACCGTGACAGGTGTTATGAGTCACCTGCAGCCCCGAGTCACCTGCAGCCCCGAGAGTCTCCTGCAGCCCCGAGAGTCTCCTGCAGCCCAGAGAGTCTCCTGCAGCCCAGAGAGTCACCTGCAGCCTTCACTGTCTGTCCTCAGCAGACAACAGTACAAACAGTCACAGACTCTTTAAACTCAGTATCATTAATAATATAAAATATGTGTAAATAATACATTTTAATCCTGAAGCGATTCGTCATCTTAAACAAATCACTGCTGCAACAGAGTAATGTCTAATTTCTGTCTGTCTCTCTCTCTGTCTTTCTGTCTCTCTCGGTTTCTCTCTGTCTCTGTCTGTCTGTCTGTCTGTCTCGCTGTCTCTCTCTCTGTCTGTCTCACTGTCTCTCTGTCTGTCTGTCTGTCTCTCTCTCTCTGTCTCTCTGTCTGTCTGTCAGTCTCTCTGTCTGTCTCTGTCTGTCTCTCTGTCTGTCTCTCTGTCTGTCTCCAGGTGAATCATCTATAACTCACCCTATCACTGCTCCACACTCTGTTGGAACATGCACACAACAGTCTATTATTAGCAGCTATTGAAGTAAGTGCAGCTTCTATAAATAGCCAAGCGGGACTCCACTCTGTGTGTGTGTGTGTGTGTGTGTGTGTGTGTGTGTGTGTGTGTGTGTGTGTGTGTGTGTGTGTGTGTGACCTGGCTGGTGTTGTTTCAATAAAACAGATGGCGTTTTGTCCCGAGGACATGAACAGATGATGTGAAGGAAAAGTGGAGAAACAGAAGTGGGAAGAGTGAAGGGAAGAGGAGGAGAAAGGGGGAGATGAAGAGGAGGAGGCAGGAGGAGAGAAGAGTTTCTCAGTATGTGAAAATCGTGTATCTGCCACATCAGTTTGTGTGAAGGTGAAGTTCAGGGTCATGTTTTTATTGGACGGTTGGTGCTTTCGTGCTGCCTCTGTGGACTCGTGGGCAGGTGTGTCTGTTCTCATCGTCAGAAAAAAACTGCAGCGACGGCAGCGGCGGTCTGTCCGTCTGTTGTTTCGGTCTGTCGGTCTGTCTGTCAGTTGTTTCGGTCTGTCGGCCTGTCGGTCAGTTGTTTTGGTCTGTCAGTCTGTCGGTCTGTCGGTCTTTTGGCCTGTCGGTCTGTTGTTTCGGTCAGTTGTTCCGCCACTGACACAGATGTTGATTTTGTTTGTTGCTTGTGTCACTTTAAACGCTTTAAAACGTGGAGATTCTTTCTTTTTGAGAAGCTTCACCATAACGATCCTCAGGAGGGGCGTGTCCAGAGGAGAGAAACCCCACCCCTGAACCTGATAGGCCACTCCAGGTGCCACTCCTTTACTTAATGTGTGATTGGCTGTCTGCTAATGAGAGGTGGGGCCTTCTTTCTTCTGTATGTATTCTACTGATGGATGTAGAATTTCTTTTTGAAGACTTAAATAACACTCATTAACATTGGCTGGAATACAAAATGACAATGACATGTCACCTCGCAGTGTCTCTGCCTCCCTCGCTGGCGAGCTGCCCCCCCCCCCGGGTACCAGATCTAGTTCAGACGCTCTGAGCTCCAGACACTGAATCCTGATGACTCAGATGATCCTCTGACTTTTCCTTTAGTGCCAGAGGTTCATGTTTGTGGTTCTGAGGAAAATGTCTCAACAACTATTGCTGTTTAATCTAGCGCCACCATCAGGCCGACATTTTAATTTGTCCAATACTTTGGTTTATGACTAAATACCTGCGAAACTAACAACATTCCCACCACCTGTATTTTGAGCTTAGTGCTGAGAAACCTCGGCACGTTCAGCATCTTCGTCCTCGCGCTCATGTTAGCATGCTGATGCTGCATGCTGCATCTCACTGCAGCCTCACAGAGCGGCTAACATGGCTGTAGACTCTCAGTCTTATTGTCACCTGAAAACACCTGTTTGTGTTTGTTTTGTCACACAGCAGGTGAGGTGTAAAGGTGATGATGTCAGCGAGAACGCTGCTGCACCCGTTACAGTAACGAGCTGAAACATGAAACTGAAAATCTGATCATTCTATTGAAGATACCTGCATTCAGAGGGTGTGTGTGTGTGTGTGTGTCTAGCAGCTTCCTTTCAGTGTCTCGTCTCCCTCGCTCTTCCTCCTACACAGACGTGACTTCTCTCCTCACTGATTTCTCCTCCCTCAGACTGATGAAGACCTTCAGTGGTTTCTTTTGGCTTCTGTTGGCTTTGATGGATCTAAAAACTGTGTTTGTGATCTTTAATGTTCAGACTGGAACACTGAGTAAAGCCCTGATGTCACTTCCTGTCTAACCTTCTTGTGTCTTATATAATTCATTGCATTTACTCAGGTGTACTGTCCATATTCTGGGATGAACGAGCTTCTTCTACAAGCTTTCATGCTAATAAGTGAAAACAATAAAGCTCTTCGTCACGTTATAATTATATATATTTTAGTTTTCTCATAATAGTCTCTTTTGATGCCACAGTGCTCTGGGGCTTGTGGGAAATGTTTATTAATGGCAGTTAAATTCCCAATTTTTAAATTTGCCATTGTGATTTTATTAATGTGAGTTAATGCAGACAGTCGGAGCGGTTTGAGTTTCTTACCTCTGACAGTCACACTCTCTGTGTTGGTAGCAGCCGTGGTACTGAGCTGGTTCTCCATCTGTTCTCTTTGTAGAACACAGTGAGACTAATTGAATCATGTTTTTAGTTCCAGGCAGTTCAATCCAACTTTATTTATCCTTTCAGAGTAATTGTGTGCAGCAGCTAAAGTTAAAAATCATTTTACTCCCAAAACTAAAAACATTTTGAGATTTTAAGCTGAAAGATCTGAACAGCATGCTGGACTGGTAACAGTGATTTCACTAATACATAACAGTTGGTGTGAAATGAGACAATGAAGCCACACAAACGTATAAAAAATGATTTCATATTTTCTTTTCTTTTTGCATTATTGATTATTATGAGGAATTTGTTTCTGCATTTTATGGTGAAGCGATTTCTATCTTGTTAAAGTGTAAAATTAATTGAACTGGCAGTAGAGATGACTAGTACTGCAGTACACTGCACTACAGTACAACTGCTACTATAGTAAACCTAGTAGAAGTAGTAGTAGGCTGTAGTATCAGTAGCAGCAGGAACTAATAGTTGTTGTAGTAGTTGTGGAAGTACTGCAGCAGTAGTAGCTGACAGCCAAGTAAATCTCTCTCTCTCTCTCTCTCTCTCTATCTCTTACACACACACACACACACACACACACACACACTTATTTTGGTATTTTCAAAATAAAAGTCCTGGCCATCTGGTTTGTGCCTAAATGTATGGAAACAAAACAAAAGCGTCAGATAAATGATTCAGAGAGTAAATATGAATGAATATAAAACATGAAGTCATCATGTATCAGTCAGCGGGGGGGGAGTGAGTTCAGGTGTGTGTGTGTGTGTGTGTGTGTGTGTGTGTGTGTGTGTGTGTGTGTGTGTGTGTGTGTGTGTGTGTGTTGTGGTGTTTGACCTTGACTCCACAGTTGTCGTGCTCAGTCCTCAGCTCGCGCGCCCTTGGTGATGTGGTCGTCATGGCAACGCGGCAGCTAGCAGGCTCATTGGCTGCCAGGTTGAGGAGGAGAGTCGATGTTGAAGGGTGTGTGTGTGTGTGTGTGTGTGTGTGTGTGTGTGTGTGTATGTGTGTGTGTGTGTGCCAAGCAGACAGCGTCGCTGAGATCAATGGGGCTTTGTGGTGGACACACCTGTTCTGTTTCTGTTATATTTTATTGTTTTATGTTCCAGACCAACACTGACCTTTCCTGACTCCACACACACACACACACACACACACACACACACACACACACACACACACACACACACTTTACAATAATCACATATATCATACTCATGCCAGAGGTTTAATTGAAATGTATTTAACAGAAAACCAGTTAACTGCAGGTATGTGGTGAATTCTCAGACCTTGTATCACCTGTTTGCAGTTTCCTGGGTTTGGTAACTGAGGCTAAGTGAACTGTGACACACAGCAGACAGCACGCTACACACATCTTCAAAAAGACTGAGACAGGACATGACTGTAGAGACAGAGACGACAGATGGACGAAGCGAGGTGAAGCAGTTCTACTGTCTGTCCCCCAACCACACTGAGGAGTGTAAAAGGACAGATTCACACCTGCTACTGTCAGATCTGGTCCTCACTGAGGAGACAGAAAAGTCAAGGTCACTGCAGTCACCACACACACACACACACACACACACACACACACACGCACTCTTCAAGCATCAGGGATCATTACACCATCAACAAAGCAGAGAGGAGTGTGTGTGTGTGTGTGTGTGTTGATAATGATGCCATTAAGCAGTGAGTGTATTTATAGCAGCCTCTTTGTAAAGGAGAGCGCACACTGACCCTCTGAGGGACAGACAGGAGAGAGAAGACAGGTTTGTAAAAAGACTCTTTCTGACATTTATTTCTAAACGTGTCATATTTCATCCTCCACAAACAAATCCTCCACTATAAATCCACCTCCGGCCGATCATCTTGATCATCTTTCAGTTTTAAAGAGGATTCATGAGCTGCTGCTGTGCTTCGTGCTGTAGTTTGTTGTCTGCTACAATGAAATGGCCTTCAAGCAGCTTCACATTTGAACATTTGCGTCAGTGCATGAAGAGACTTTTCTCCCATGAGCCAACGTTTCACTCAAAATCAAACATCAGAGAAAAGTCCAGGAGCTGAAAACATCAATCACCTGACGACCCCTCAGGTGGATCTGGTGACCCTCTGGAGGGGCCCGACCCCCAGGTTGGGCACCACTGGACTAAACTAGCTAACTGTATGTGACATGGTTGAAAGCAGCTCCACCTGCAGCAGCTCCAAGCTGCTCGATCATTGATGCTTCGGGATTAACAATCAACGATGAGTACTTTTACTTTTGAAACTTGAAGTACATTTTCGTGTTGATACTTTAATACTTTCAGTGAAGAAGGATTTTGAATGCAGGACTTTTACCCGGAACAGAGTATTGTCATATTGTGGTGTTGGTACTTTGATTAAAGTGATGGATCTGAAGGCTGCCATCACTGCTGATGATGTCAGCTGGGCTAAATGAATGAAGTTCACTGATTGGTCAGAAATTCCGACCAATCAGATGGAGAATTGTTTTACTGAAGTGTGTGTACCTGAGTATGATGACAATAACGATTATTTATTCATTCACTCGTTCACTGATCTCTCCTTTCTGTCTCCTCCTCCTCCACCGTTCACCTGCCCCCCCCCTCCTCCGCCCTCAGCCTGGCGCTGCACCCGGAGCGCTCCCTGGTGGCGACCGGTCAGGTGGGGAAGGATCCCTACGTGTGTGTGTGGGACTCCTTCACCGTCCAGACCGTCTCTCTGCTCCGCGACGGTCACACACACGGCATCGCCTGCCTCGCATTCAGCGCTGACGGACAGGTGACACGCACACACACGCACGCACGCATGCACGCACACACACACACACACACACACACACACACACTGGGAAATGACACAGTGTGATGATGATGAAGATGATCCATCTCTTTGGTTCAGCTACAGTCGTCGGCTCTTTGTGAACGAGCGTCCGTTCCTCTGAGCAGGCAGCACAGCTGGAGCGTGCAGCTGTTTGCAGATCTTCATCTTCATCTTGTTCGTGTTGTCGGTGGGGACGGCCCCTCAGGCTGGGTCTTTGGAGGGGTGTTGTGGTGTTTCGTAGCTCTGCACTCAGTGGATCTCCTGGTCGTCGTCTCTGCCGCTCGCTCTGCAGCAGCCTGAGTGAACACGTCCGTCACCTGCAGCGTTATGCTTGATTTATATCGTGTGGCGACATCGCTTCCTCCCGATGACTCTGCGCTGTGACTCAGTTCATCTGCTCTGGTCGAACACGCCTTGAGTCACGGCGAGTTTGCTGGCGTGCAGGACGCTGCGTTCAGTGACGTCAGTCCAGGTGTTTTCAGACAGGTGGAGCGTTCAGTCCACTGTTTGAGCACGGCTCAGTGTTGGAACAGGCTGTGAGTGGGCGACAGCGAGCGTTTCTCTGAGTCTTCACACACTCAGACGGACGCCTCGTCGGTCTGAGGCCTCTCCTGAAGCTCGGTGGGTGGGGTGAACATCGTTTACATCCTGCGCTCTCATTGGATGGCTGTTTTCTGACACCGGCTCAGTTCCTGTTGCACAGCTTGTTGTTTGTTTGTGGTCTTTTTGTTTCTTAATGCGGCCTCCATGTTGAACCTGTGTTGACAGAACGATGACACCCGAGCTGATCTGCACTGGACGAAATCCAGACTCAGAGCAGGAAACAAGCCTCTGCTTCGCCTCTTTGTCTCTCGCTCTCCGAGTTTTGACTGAACACCAGGTCCTGTTCACAGTGAACCGGTACAAAGGCCACGTTAATGTCCAGTTGATCACAGGTGTGAACAGAGCAGGTCATTGTCTGAAGAATTCACAGTGAGGACGTGAAACCTGCAGAGTACAAACCTGTGTACTGCTTTCCAGTCTTTTCATGATACTGCAGGTACAAATACATGCAGTACTGATAACAGTCATTATCACAAACGAGTCGGCAGCTTCATCCGTCATCTGCGCTTCCTGCAGCCTCCGTTTTGCATCATGTCTGGAAACGGCTCCTGTCGACTAAAAGCTTGAACCGTAAATGTTTCTCCGTCGCTCATTTAGCTCCAAACCTGCTGCTGAACGACATCTGTTAACATTCACGTTCGAGCAAATGAGGAAGTCGGGTGACGCTGTTAGAGAGCAGCGGTGTGCATATGGAGGAGGTCGAGGTGGGTGGGTGAATCAGAGCGGAACAGGACAGACTGCTGTTTGTCTCCTGTTAGTCAGCGCTGGTTTAAATATGGCCGCCAGGTGAAGGACACCTGTAAAACTGAAACTGTGGAAACTTCCAAACGTTTTAAAACGGCTGTCGGGTCACTGCTGAGGTAGAAAACATTTAAAACTGTTAATAAAATGAAAGGAGTTCTTGCTGGTTCTAAGGGGAACTTCTGACTCTACTGATCCAGACTGCTGCGTCGGCAGTTTCTGCTTCTGGCCGGGACCTCGCTCACGATGACGTGACACTTCAGAGTAAATCAGAGTAAACACAGAATCAATAAAATAACCATAAATCCAATTTAATCATAAATCCTGTGCTCAGGCTGATTTATTATTACAGAGTGAATATTCCTCTGAACACTGCAAAAAGTGCTGCAAAGAAATTCTTACTGTGTACTTTTACTTCATTTCAGAGGCAAATACTGTATTTTTTACCGCACTGTGTTTATCTGACAGTGTTAGTTACACTAGAAAACATTATGTTTAATGTGTTTCAGTATATTTAAATGCCAGTTGGTGTTATATATGAATGTAGAAATGTACTAATACTCATTATGATGCAGTATCTGGTGGCATCATAGTGTCAGGGTCATTCTGCTGCCTGCTGCCACTTTTCTGCTGTTGATATTAATCTGAGTGCAGGACTTTACTGGTAACACAGTGTTTGGACAGTGGGACACTGATTCTTCCTCCTCTGAACCAAAGTGAGTCCTGAGAACAAACTGTGATTCATTACAACGCAACAAAGTTCTGCAGGAAACTCAAACTTTATTTATATCAGACTCATTAGGACTGAAAAATATCAATAAAGTTACATTAAATAAGATTTTATTTGATTATTAACTCTGTCTGTCTGTCTGTCTCTCTCTCTGACTGTCTGTCTGTCTGTCTCTCTGTCTGTCTCTCTGTCTGTGTCTGTCTCTCTGTCTGTCTGTCTCTCTGTCTGTCTCTCTGTCTGTGTCTGTCTCTCTGTCTGTCTCTCTGTCTCTCTCTGTCTGTCTCTCTCTCTCTCTCCTCTGTAGCGGTTAGCCTCGGTCGGCCTGGACGCCAAGAACACAGTGTGTATCTGGGAGTGGAAGAGAGGGAAGATCCTGGCTACAGCCACCGGACACTCAGACAGGGTGTGTGTGTGTGTGTGTGTTTGTTTGTGTGTGTGTGTGTGTGTGTTGCGCAGACTGTATACGTGTGTGTGTGTGTGTGCTGCACAGACTATACGTGTGTGTGTGTGTTGCACAGACTGTATACTTCTGTTTGTGTGTGTATGTCTGTGTGTGTGTGTTGCATAGACTGCATACGTATGTGTGTTTGTGTGTGTGTGTGTTGCATAAACTGCATACGTGAGTGTGTGTGTGTGTGTGTGTGAGTGTGTGTGTGTTGCACAGACTGCATATGTGAGTGTGTGTGTGTGTGCGTGTGTGCGTGTTGCATTGACTGCATACATGAGTGTGTGTGTGTGTGTTGCACAGACTGCATACGTGTGTGTATGTCTGTGTGTGTGTGTGTGCGTGTGTGTGTGTGTGTTGCATTGACTGCATATGTGAGTGTGTGTGTGTGAGTGTGTGTGTGTTGCACAGACTGCATACGTGTGTGTGTGTGTATGTGTGTGTGTGTGTGTGTGCGTGTGTGTGTTGCATTGACTGCATACGTGTGTGTGTGTGTGTGTCTGGGTGTGTGTGTGTGTGTGTGTGTTGCACAGACTGTATACGTGTGTGTGTGTGTCTGTGTGTGTTTGTGTGTGTGTGTGTGTGTGTGTGTGTGTGTGTGTCTGGGTGTGTGTGTGTGTCTGGGTGTGTCTGTGTGTGTCTGGGTGTGTGTCTGCGTGTGCGTGTGTGTGTGTGTGTGTGTGTTAACATCTCTTCTTCCCTGCAGATCTTTGATATCTGCTGGGATCCGTTTCAGCAGAACCGCCTGGTGAGCTGTGGAGTCAAGCACATCAAGGTAACACAGGATGAAGCACTGAGGATGATGATTCTTACACAGTTCACGTGTGAAAGGCCTCATGTGTCCCCTCTCTGTGTCTGCAGTTCTGGTCCCTGTGTGGTAACGCCCTCACTCCAAAGAGGGGGATTTTCGGGAAGACGGGCGACCTGCAGACCATCCTGTGCGTCGCGTCGGCCAAAGATGACATCACGTACTCGGGGGCGCTCAATGGGGACATTTACGTCTGGAAGGGACTGAACCTGATACGAACGGTTCAGGCCGCCCACGGGGTGAGTCTCACACCTGCTGACCGACACTGGGGGTCGTTAAAGCAGCTGATTAGTTTTCTGATGATGTCTCTGTGTGTGTGTGTGTGTGTGTGTGTGTGTGTGTGTGTGTGTGTGTGTCTGTGTGTGCGTGTGTGTGTGTGTGTGTGTGTGTGTGTGTGTGTGCAGGCTGGTATCTTCAGCATGTATTCCTGTGAGGAGGGTTTTGCCACAGGAGGCAGAGACGGCTGCATCCGACTGTGGGACGTCGACTTCAAACCGATCACCAAGATCGACCTGCGAGAGGCCGAGCAGGGATACAAAGGTGCTAAACACACGCCAGAACCCAGAACTCACACCAGAACCCAGAACACACACCAGAACCCACACACACCAGAACCCAGAACACACACACACCAGAACTCAAACCAGAACACACACCAGAACACACACACCAGAACCCAGGACACACACACTAGAACACACACACCAGAACTCACACCAGAACACACACACACCAGAACACACACACCAGAACCCAGGACACACACACTAGAACACACACACCAGGACACACACACCAGAACACACACCAGCATGCAGTCGAAATCTCAACAAAGTGCCTTTGATGCAGTTTGGACTGAGCGTGTCCTCAGGGGACTCGAGGGACCAGGGTCACGTCTGGAGCGTCTCCAGCGGCTCTGGTTAGCTTCTGGTAGCAGCGGGAACGTCAGCGTAGTGAAAGGTTTCCTAGAACGCCTTCGGCTGCCTCTGAAGTGTGCACAGTCTGCAGAGTGCAGCTCAAACAACACGTGACGAGACAGGAAACAGAAAACATGCGCAGATATAACAGAGGCAGAAAATAAAACCACGTCTTTGCATGGTTTACGTAAAATAAATGGTCATTTATTTAACTTTAACTAAGATGTTAAAGATGCCGTAAATTAGCCACAAATGTTATCTTCAGCGCAGCAGCACTGATCATTTAAATGTGGCCGTGTTGCGTTAAATGAACCTCACTGTGTCAGAAATGACACGACTGCAGAGATGGAGTTAAAGATGCTGCAGCCATCTGAAGGGCGGGGGCGGTAAAGTGCATTAGACCAAGACCTGGACTCGACCAACCATCTGTTGTGTGTGTGAGACCTTTAAACTTGTACAGACCTCACACACACACACACACACACACACACACACACACTGACTGGCTCTTTAAACCTGTTCCTCTGTCTCAGTCTCACTGTGTCTCTTCTTAAAGTCAAACTGCTCCTCACCTCCCTCCACCTCCTGCAGGAGAACAGAGTGAAGAGAAAAGCTCATTCTGAAATCCAAGACTCTTTTGTGGTCTCTGTCTGTCTGTCTTTCTCTGTCTCTGTCTCTCTCTGTCTCTCTTTCTCTGTCTCTCTGTGTCTCTGTCTGTCTCTCTCTCCCTCTGTGTCTCTCTGTCTGTCTCTCTCTGTCTGTCTGTCTTTCTGTCTCTCTCTGTCTCTCTCTCTCTCTCTCTCTCTCTCTCTCTGTGTCTGTCTTTCTCTCTGTCTCTCTCTGTCTCTCTCTGTCTGTCTCTCTCTGTCTGTCTCTCTCTGTCTCTCTGTCTCTCTCTGTGTCTGTCTCTCTCTGTCTGTCTCTCTCTGTCTCTCTCCCTCTCTGTGTCTGTCTCTCTCTGTCTGTCTTTCTCTCTGTCTCTCTCTCTGTGTCTGTCTCTCTCTGTCTCTCTGTCTGTCTGTCATCGTCTGTCTGTAGTTGGAGGACCGACTGTCCTGATTTTCTGTCTTTTTCTCTTTGATGAGACGTTCTCAGTAAGAGCAGAGGTGGAAACGTTTGTCTTCTTGTGTCTTCAGCAGGAGACGCGAACTGACCTGATTTTAGGAAAACCAGGAGGTGGTAAATGTTTGAACCCCTCTCCTCCTCTATGCCTCCCCCAGCAGGAGGCAGAGATGTGCTCCTTTAGGCAAAGCTGTGGGGGTGAGCCATTAAGCTCCTGGCCTCCTTTTCATGTCTCCTCTCTGAAGATTTCTGAAGTGAGAGGAAGGAGGTAAAGGTTTGGTCTGTGCTCCCCGTCAGAGTTGGAAATGGCCTCGTTTTGGAGGAGCTGGAGGGGGTGGAGGGTTAACTCTGTCACCTCTCAAACGGCTTTAGAGGAAGTTCAGCCTGCAAAATGTTTCATCTCAGCTGGAGGTGACTTCCTTTTTCAAAGGTTTTTCCTTTCAGACGGTGAGAATGAGACAGACGATGTGAAGGTTTGTCCCTTTCTCGGGTCTGTTGGTCCACCACTTTGATCCAGAACGAAGAACATGGTGAACATTATACCTGCCAAACAGCTGCGCGTTAGCATTAGCATTTAGCTCGTAGCACCACTGTGCCAAATCACAGAGCTGCTAGCACGACTGTAGCCACTTCTTTTCACCCCCTCTCTTCTCCCTCTGAGGTGTAGAGGATGGAAACAAGCTCCGTGTGGAGAAGGTAAAGGTGAGAAAGCACACCTGTATTCAGAGACGAGAAAAGATATTCATCATTTCGCTCTCACTCCTCCTCTGTGACCCGTCAGAGCCAGAAACCGATCGAGAAACACGAGGCTAAACATTAAAACGCCTAACGAGGAGCATAATAAACTAAACGAGTTGTTTCTCAGGAGCAGGGAGTGAGGAGGAGGAGGAGGAGGAGGAAGAAACAGACATGATCACTCTTTAATCCCATGTATTTCCTCTGGGTGGTTTGCAGGTGATCGGTTCAGGTGAGGTTTTCCTGTCTGCTGCCTTCTGGCTGCTGTCAACACATCTGAGATGACACATCAGGAATCCTTCCTGCGCCGCTGCTGCAGTGCAAAAAGTCTTCCCCAATTATTTCCAATTTCACTCGCAAACTCCTCGTCTGGTATCAGGTTGCTTTGGCTCGTGAAGCTCCGGAGAGGAGTTTCTAACAGAGTTACAGGAGACATCACATGCTGATTCATGCCATCAGCGACAGCAGATGCTCTAATTGGCGAGCGCTGTGCCGCTGAACGGCTCTGCTAATTAGATTTTAGATTCTGTGTGTGTGTGTGTGTGCGTGCGTGTGTGTGTCTCTAACTTCCTGTCTGACAAAAGTTAAAATCTTCCAGCGATGAGTCCGTCAGCCACGTCTGACTCCTGCAGCAGACGATAAGCTGCAGCGTGGGAGGAGTCTGGTAATCGACCTGTTCAGGTGTGAAGATGTGTTGTGTCATGACGTTTGTGGAGTGAATGAAGCTGCAGGTGGAATCAGAAACACCTCCTCATCGATGACCGTCGATCGGACTCCGTTTCGTTCTGCTCCAGATAGATTTGATCTCAGTCCAGCTCAGGATTTTCCCTCCATGTTTTCCACCTCTCCCAGCTTCTCTCTTCATCTGCTCTAATCTTTTACCGCCTCTCCTACTTTTTCATCCTTCACTCCTTTAAGAAACGATGGAGGAAAGCAAACTGAGACAGAAAGTCTTTTCGTCTTTCGCTCTTCATCCACCATCTTTTATTTTTTTCCTCTAGCTCATCTTGTTTTTATAAATCCATCTTTTACATTTCTTCTTCCCTCTCCTGTCTCCTCTCCTCTTCTTCTCTCTCTTTTATCTTCCAGCCTGTTTAATTCTGTTGGTTTTCGTTGCAGCCTTCTGTTGTTCCTCTAGATATTTTTGACAGGTTTTTACTGCTGATCTAATCCTCTTCCTCCTCCTCCTCTTCCTCCTCCAGGTCTGTCTATTCGCAGCGTCTGCTGGCGAGCCGACCGGATCCTGGCGGGAACGCAGGACAGCGAGATCTTTGAGGTGAGAAAGAAGATAAAAAATAGTAAAGAGTAACTCAGCCCCATGCTGTTGGCCCCCCCGCAGAGATGTCTTTTCAGAGGGTTTTATTTTGGTCCGCTGAACGCTGGCTCCTCATTGGTCCACACACAGTTTACCTCACTACACCTGGTGGTACAAGGTTTACCTGTGATACACAGAAGAAAATGTTTTCAGGCATGAGTTTGGCGGCCCCTGTGGACAAAAGTAGTACTGCTTCTGCCACCTGGTGTAAAGACCTGCACCTGGCCAGCGTGTGCATTTGTTTTGGAAGCAGGTGAAAGAGATTAACTTTCTTTTAACTATTTTTCTGTGTTGAACAGAAATCCTGCAAAACTGTTTGCAGGATTCGTAGCTACAAGATAAAGGGGTTAACTTTCAATAGAACCAGGCTAGCTGTTTCCCCCTGCTTCCAGTCTTTACGCTAAGCTAGGCTAACCTCATTGTAAGCATATTTCTTAAAAAAAATGTGAATGATTCCTTTGAGTCTTTATTATATTTCAGCCCAGTAAGCATTAACCTGGTGATAGTAGTTCAGAAACATCTAGACATCAGAAAAGTGATCAGCATTCAGCAGCATTTCAGTGTCGTCAGGACCTTCTTCAGTGTGAAGCTTTCACAAACCAAACACAGACGTCTAATTAATTTTTACATGTAACTAGCAGTCTATGTCCTCACCAGCAGGTGTAATGATGCCCTGTTTCAGTCTGCTTTCAGGTGTTTAAGTGACGCTTCTTTAAAATGTCGCCCATCGGGCTGAGGCTCAGTTTGAGGTTGTGTTGCGTTCAGGTGATGGTGAGGGATCGGGACAAACCGCTGCTCATCATGCAGGGACACAGCGAGGGCGAGCTCTGGGCTCTGGACGTTCACCCCAAAAAACCTCTGGCTGTTACCGGCAGCGACGACCGCTCCGTCAGGTCAGTGCAGGAACACACATACTGGGAGCTGCCCAGTACGACCACAGGCTGCTGGTTTGGTGCCTTGCTCATGAGCAACTTTGTTGTACTTAATGAGGAGTTTGATGGTTATGCTCCGCTTACTGTTTCCTTCAGTGCTGCAGGAGATTCCTCAGAGGCCAATTATATATTCTATAATTACAGAAACGCACACAGTCAGCTGAACGCAGGCGATAATGGAAACAGCAGTAAAGACAAAGAAAGATGCTGAGAAAGAAAACTATGGAAACACGCTCTATGAAGACCACATCTATGATGCATCTTGGGGGCATTCATTGTGTTTGTTTCCGCTCATTCTCTGCTGTTTCTGCCATCGTTGTCGGTGCTGATGATGTGAATCTTCAGCTTCATGCAGCACAGTAACTCCTTTCTCTCTCTGGATTTCATGATGCTACCATCTAGTCCATGTTAGGTGTATTTATTGAACCACTGTAATGTCGGTTAAGACTGTAATTAGCTTTCTAAAATTAGCTTTGTTAACAGAATTAGGCACTATTATGCTATACTGGTTTTACCACTTGTGCTATTTTTATTCTGCATATAAAGACCTAAACTCCGACTGATGGCTGACCTGTAGTGGTCCATCGTCCAGCAGGCCAGTTTCAGGGGTTCAATCTCAGCATGTTATTCACCTCATTAAGTGTGTTTATGAGAGTTTTTACTGCCTGTAAAGAGACTGTCTCTTTAAGGCACTCCTCCTGAAAAGCCAAGTCAGATCTGATTGGCCAGCTCTCACCAGCCTGAGCAGGTGCAGGTGTTTCTGCCTGTTTTTGCAGCCATGGTCCTGCAGGGGGCGTGTCTGAGGGCGGTGACAGTACAGTTGTGACATCAGAACTTTATAGAAGTCCCGACGGCTCGTTTGAAGGCTCAGTTTCTGAATACGGGCGGATTTCTCAGCGGACTGAGTGTTTTGATGCAACCTTTAAGTTACTGTAGTGGAAAAGATCTATACGTGTGTGTCTTCCTAAATGTACCTATATCTGACTGTGTGTGTGTGTGTGTGTGTGTGTGTGTGTGTGTGTGTGTGTGTGTGTGTGTCAGGTTATGGAGTCTGGTGGATCATGCCCTCATCGCTCGCTGTAACATGGAGGAGGCGGTGCGGAGCGTGGCGTTCAGCGTGGACGGATACCAGCTGGCTCTGGGCATGAAGGACGGATCCTTCACTGTACTGCGAGTCAGGTAGCGCGCACACACACACACACACGCACACACACACACACCACGCAAACAGCGTTTTAAGACACACACATTAAAATTACAAACTGATATTGCTTTGTTGCGTTGTGGCATTAACAGGAAGTTGTCCTCTGTCCATCTCAGAGACATGACGGAGGTCGTTCACATCAAAGACAGGAAGGAGGTGATCCACGAGATGAAGTTTTCTCCGGATGGAGCGTACCTCGCTGTGGGCTCCAACGACGGACTCGTGGACATCTACGCTGTCGCTCAGAGATACAAGAAGGTAGGAACGGAGAGAATGTGCACCTCAAAACTCAAAGTGCGACAGGTGTCCTGCACAGATCAAAGGACGTGGACGTGATAGCAGTGCCAGCTTAGGAAGAGGACAGTCAGTCTGCATACAGGATGTAGTAGTTGTAGCAGTAACAGTACTGTGAGTACATGCAGGAAGCATAACTGATGTTAGCATTCACTGAATTCGTCTTCCTGTGAACAGAGGCTCCCTCTCATTGTTGGTCATGTCCTCTGTCTGTCACCTGCAGGTAGGAGAGTGCAGCAAATCCACCAGTTTCATCACACACCTGGACTGGTCTCTGGACAGCAAGGTCCTGCAGACCAACGACGGAGCTGGAGAACGCCTCTTCTACCGAATGCCCAGTGAGTTTTTAGGGTCAGGAGCTGGTTTTCCATCTGCATCATCCTCTTTTTAAGATGCACGGCGATACATGACGATGCTGGAGTTAAAGGGTCAGCTCACACAAATTACAAGAAAACATGTTTTCACACTTATGATGAAATGGACCTGAAAAATGTCTCCTGTCAGAGGGTGTATGATGATACACTGTCAGGTACACACGCACGCACACACACAGACACACACTGAATATACTTGCTTTTGTCAGTGAGCAGGAGGCCGACTGCCACACAGCATGTTTTAGGATGGAGTGATGGAAATGTTTTTTTTAAATTAAAAATCATTGTCGGTCCCGGCTGTTTTGGCGACTCTTGTGGTTACCGTGGTAACAGCAAGTGCAGTTAAACACTCCATCGTTCCAATCTGGAGGCAGCAAACACTCCTCGGGAAGCTATTTTGTCACTGTTGTTTTGATAGAGAATAACTGTCCTCTTTCTGTCGTGCAGTGAGTCGTCTCCACCTGATTCCACGCTGCACACGGTGCACACGTGTAGCTTCAGGACAGTTAAAGCGGTTAGTTCTGTTGCGAGGAGTTGGAGGTGCGCAGCCTTCGAACATCTAACAGCTGTTGTTTTGTTTCGTCGGACGATGGACAATCACGGTCATTGTTTACCTCAGTGTCAAATAGAATCCACTTCCTGTCACTGCATCGCAATAAAAATTTAAACACTTTAAATATGAAGCAGTTGCAGTTAGCTGTTAGTGTTCGGATTTTTAAGTTCTTAGCCCTCCGAAAAGGCTTGACAGGAAGCACACAGTGGGTACAACTCGTGTTATCCTTTGTCTTCTTTTATTTTATAACAAAGGGACCTCAGGTGACACAGTTGTCACAGGCAACACAGGTCATAAATCTAGAATGGTTAATCAAAATAACACGTTACATATAGTAACTTTTTTAATGTAAACAAACATAGACTTTTTAAAATGTATCAATCAAATATACTCCTATGAATTAAAGCCATGAACTGAAATACACACAGCAGACCCAAATGATTAATCACAGTGTAACCATTAGCAACTAACATTTAAGCTAAATGCTAACAACAGCTAGCTAAACGCTAGCTTAGAAGGCTAACAGCGTTAGCTTAACATGCTAACCGGCAATGCTAACCGCGAATGCCAAAACGATATATTTTCATGTTACACATTGTTAGCAGTCTGTTTCTTTAGCTGCAGCTTACCAATGGGCCGTGTGCTTCTGCCAAAATACCCAACACAACTGCCGTAAACACCGGAAATCGTGCGGACCCTTTCAAAATAAAAGCGGGAGTGCAAACTCTTAAAATAAATTAGCTAGATTCACAAATAAAGGTCAAATAACTAAAGTCTTGACAGTTAGCATTAGCAATAAGTAGAAGAGAGAACAGTAAGCAGACACTGGGTCACATGTTGTGTTGTTTCCTGTGAATCCCTCGTCCACCTGAAGTCAGTTTATATCCAGTGCCGGAATGGCGGACTCCGCCACTGGCAGTTTCAGCTTGTGAGGTAATTACAGAATGTGGACATTAAACGAAAACCTTTCATCCATAAATAGAATAAAAAATGGGTTTGATATCCTGAAAATCTTCAGGATTTTAATTGTCAGGAGTGAATGAAGGATAAAGACAGAAGCTTTAGATGACAGAGCAAACTGAAAACACACACACACACACACCCACACACACACCCACACACACACACACAGAAAACTTCCACCAAGACGAAGCAGCTCTGCAGCTCGGAGCAGATTTCAGGGTGGGAGATTAAAACCTGCACTGTCCACATGTTTCCTCATCTCGCTTCTGTCTGTTCAAGGAGGTTATCGTTGATTGAAATGTGCAGATAGGCTGTGTGTTATCGTTAGCATCGACACAGAGACAAACTGCTGCACGCTAATGCATGAAAGATTAGCTACAGGAGTGAGAGAGTTAATTTATTAACATTCACACACTGTTCTCTTCCTCCTCCTCCTCCTCCTCCTGCAGTGGGGAAGCCGGTCATCAGTAAAGAGGAGGTCAAGGGTCAGTGCTGGGCATCCTGGAGTGGTGTCCTGGGCTCAGAAGTCACCGGCATCTGGCCTAAATACTCGGACCTAACCGAGATCAACGCCGTGGATGCCAACCACGCCGCTGCGGTGCTCGTCACCGGAGACGACCTCGGCCTCGTTAAGCTCTACCGCTTCCCCTGTCAGAGGAAAGGTCTCTGTCTGTCTGTCTTTCTCTGTGTTTTGTTCTTTATTCTCTCTGTTCTGTTGTTAAATGTGAGCCGTCTTTTCTCTCCAAGGAGCCAAATTCAAGAAGTACATTGGACACTCAGCCCATGTGACCAACGTCCGCTGGTCACATGACCTGCAGTGGGTGATGACCACGGGTGGAGCTGACCACGCCCTCTTCCAGTGGCGGTTTCTACCAGAGTCCGTCATGAATGGAGGACTGGACGTCAACATACCTGGTAGGGAGGACCTTGAAGGGGGTTCCTGAGGTACTTTTGCATGTTCCAGTGGTCACTAAGCCAGCCTGTGAACTTCCTGGAAGTTATCTCTGTTAAGCTTTAGATGTTCTCATGTTGCAGGGGTCACATAGGTGGTTCCAGGTTTTCATGTAAAGGTTTTATAGATCTTTGTGGAAGTACGCTGGAATTGGTTCTGTAGGGGTTCTTGGGAAATCTGTATATCCTGGAAGTGATTATATAATTTCTAGGCTAGGCTTTAGAAGTCCTTAAGAGTGAGAGTTCAAGTGGTCCTGTAAGTGTTTTCAGGTTTCCTTGAGGCTTTAAAGGTCACTTTTACAGTTCCAAGGGTATCATGAGTGGTTGAACAGACTTTAGGAGGCCTCCAACTTCCAAGTGTATTGAGTTTCTTGTGTAGCTCTCCTTGCGAGTAGGTTCCATATTTTCTTAATGGATCCTCATGAAAGTTGCGGAGATCTTTTATGTGGTGGAAGGATTTCTTGAGGGCTTACAGGTCCTTCTAAGACTTTCAAGGGTTCTGTATTGGTTTCATGTTTTCTTGAGCAGGTTTTAGGGATCTCAGTGGAGTTCCAAGTGTCCTGGAAGTCCTGAGTTTACATGATTGATTTATGGGTTCTTGTGCAAGTTCTGTGGTCTTGTCAGTGTTGTTGTTTTTGAGAAGGCTGTAGAGGTTTTCATGACAGTGAAGGTGCAGTAGTTCCAGGTTTAGGGGCTCTAGGGGTCCAATAGTTGCCGGGTTGTTTTGAGTAGACTTTGAGCAGACATCATGAGAATTCAAGGTATATCAGGTTACTTGGGTGTGGTTTTATTTTCTCCATTCACCAAACTCGATTTCGATAATTGAGTAAAGCGAACATGTCTCCTCCGCAGACAGCCACGGGGACTCCAACAGCGAGGAGTCGGACAGCGACGTGTCGGATGTCCCGGAGCTCGACTCCGACATTGAGCAGGAAACGCAGATCAACTACGACAGACAGGTACGACCTACGCGCCAGCTGGGACTGTCTGGTTGTTTCCATGGTGATCCTCAGCCCCTGAGCTGAACCCTGAGCCGATCCGCGGTGGTTTCACAGAGCAGCTTCAGACGTGTACGAATGTTTTCACTGCCGAGTGTTTTAATGGAGGCTCCGCCGTATCAGCGCCTCGTTCGTACTCCCATCAGCCACAGTGCAGCAGGGCTTGGTGTGGTTGCCATGGCGATCCTAAAACACGCCTTATCTCCAATACCAGACGCTGCCTGGCAGACGTCCCTGTAACTACTGTTTGTTGGACACCAGCAGTGTCGCAACAATGTGCTGCTCGCAGATAGAGCTCAAAGTGTGTGTGTGTGTGTGTGTGTGTGTGTGTGTTGCAGACAAAGAGCAACTGCGTGTGTGTTCAGATTTATCTGAAGCCGCAGCCAAAATATTATTACATTTTGTCTTCCCTCATCCTTCTTTTCTTCTTCCTCCTTTTTCACCCGTTGCCTCCTCCTCTACCCGTCAACCTTTCTCTCTTCAGTTTCCCCCCTCCCCTCCTTTTGTTGTTGCATTTTCCATCATTCATACAATCTTCAAACTTTCTTTCCTTCCTAGCATCGTGGCTGCAGGTTTCAGCACTTTGGTCCAGACTGAAATGTCTCCACAACCGATTCCTGGAACACATTCATGATCCCCAGACGATGAACTTTAACTTGAAACTTGACGTTTCTGCTTGTGTCACATGAGGATGACATGTTTGACATTTAGTAACGTGTCTCGTCACCCACTGGAATTATTGCAAATACATTTTGCACAGATGTTCACGTTTCCCTCAGCTTTGGTGATCGCCTGATTTTTCCTCTAGCGCCATCATCAGGTCAATATTTCATTTTGTCCAACACTTTATGCGAGACTAACAACAATCCCATCAGCCTCAGATGTCATGACAACGGTGAACATATTAGCATTGTTATTGTGAGTTATCATTTAGCTCAATGCTGCATACAGAATCAGAGAGTGTGGCAGCGTTTCACACCCTCTTTGTAGCATTTCAGAGAAGACAGAAATGTGTGTTTATCTAATAATTTGCATTTTTTACTTTGATATTATCAATCATCATCAATCATCAATGTTTGGCTCACACCCACCAAGAAGGAAGAGGAAAATACAGATTCTGTTCTGATGATTTTAGAGGAAATGTGGAGAAAACAGGGAGTCGCAGCGCTGATCCACCATGACGCTCCAGAAATACGCAGTTTTGTAGATGGAAGGCAGCGTGAAAGTGGAGCGCTGCCAGTCCCAAACCTCCTGGGAGCGAAGTCTCTCCCTGTGAAACTCAGACGGCTGAAACACGCCAACTCACCCTCGACAGAATAATTTGCATGAAAAATGAGCAGGCGTCTTCTCTGCTGAGGGCAGAAACGCTGCAGAAAGTGTTTCACTCTCTAACCGAAGCAGGGAGGCTCAGAAACGTGTGGACGGTCGTATCGATGATTGCGTCTTCATGAAGGAGATGAGTTGTGATTTAATTTCCTTGATATGAAGGAATTTTAAAATTAAACTGATCAGTGAGTGAGTGAATCACTGTGTGCAGTTTACAAAGGAGGAAGGAAGTGCTGCATGGCTCTGATGGCTGAGCCGACAGGTGGAAGTCCTGCTCGACATTAAATGGTGCAGACATTCGGGTCGGGGTTGAGACTCCGTGGAGACCTAGAGTCAATACGTGCTGGTCTGTTTGTTTGCCTGAAAGCTCGAAGAATAGATTAAAAATATTATTTCACCTGAGACACCTCGGCCACCTCACACCACGTGGATGAGAGAAACAGATGCTGTTTTCATTTTGTCGTTCTCTCTTCATCTTCCCATAATGCTTTGTGGGAAATAAACTGTAAGTGTAATGTTGGCATGGGTTCAGTGAGTTGGCTGTGGGCCTGTTTTTAAAGGATAACTTTCGTTTTTTACAACCTGGACCTTATTTCTAGCATTAAATACGACCATTTAGACACCCAGACAACTTTGGTGGCATTTGGAGTCTTTTTGAAGAAATGAGCCCCAGAGGAGCGGCGCGTATATCCGTATAATGCGAGTACTCGGGGCATCCATGCGCAGCCTCTATATAACACATAATCTGCAGAAACTCGTTCATATTCCAACATTTTGTTCTGATATGCTGGTGCTATTCCCCTCTGAGCCGGCGGTCGGCTAGTTTAGCTGTAGTTTGGCACAGCTATGGTTCGTTATTGCGTATTCGTAGCCGACCGCCGCAGAGTCAGCCGTGTTGTGGCTGGCTGCTCGCAGCGCGCGGCGTTCGGTAATGACATCACCCACGTCAGAGGTAGTTGCCTAGAGACGCCGGATGTTGATAACATGCCACCACGGGCTCAGAGGGGAATAGCAGCAGCATATCAGAACTAAATATTGGAACATGAACGAGTTTCTGCAGATTATGCGTTATATAGAGGCTGCGCATGGATGCCCCGAGTACTCGCATTATACGGATATACGCGCCGCTCCTCTGGGGCTAATTTCTTCAAAACGACTCCAAATGCCACCAAAGTTGTCTGGGTGAGTAAATGGGCGTATTTAATGCTACAAATAAGGTCCAGGTTGTAAAAAATGAAAGTTATCCTTTAAGAGTGTTTTGGGAAGTTGTCTGCCGAATCAGCGATCAGCGGTTGCTGTTTGCCGTGTTCATCTGGATGTACAGACAACATTCACCGGATTACTTTTATACTGAAGAAAACTTGAAAATATGACGATTCTCAGGCAGGTTCTGGAGCTTTGAAAGCATCTTCACTTCTATTATCTCAGCAGATTCATGTACATTTATTCATGATGCACATTAGATGTAAGAATATCCTCAGGAAGTGAAAGTCACACGTCTGTGTCATGTCTGTGTGTCAGACTCGAGTTATGACTCCAAAAAGACGTGTGAGTTCATCAGGTGTGACGTGTCGCCGTCAGTCCTGCAGCTCCAACCCGTGACCTCGCTGATAACCGAGTCAAATCGGCCAATCAGCAATAACTAACTACCTGTTGTTTTTAGAACACCTGCGCCCCCCGTGCCTTTCACCTCTTCACTTCACACCTCTTCCTCACCCCCTCTTCACTGCTTGGGGGGGGGGGCACCTCACAGCAACAGACAAGGTTAACAGAAAATCTGGTGTGGATATTTATGGTCTGATCCAGAGGACGATTCCTAACAATTTAAATGACCTGCTGATCGTTCCACCGGCGCCGTGAGGAGGACACGAGACATATAATATTCTTGGAGGCAGTTTTCTTACTTTCCCAATCCCACTCCCGCTCCCCGGAGGATGAACCCTTTAAATTTTACTGACACCGTGGCCTCCCACACCACCCTTAAGGACAAACTTTATATTTTTATCTCCACAAAGTTTGGAAAAAAAACAATGTGTTGTTTTTATCACACTTTCATGTTGACTTTTAGTTGTTAGATTATGAAACAGTTTCTCATTTTGTAGGTGTGGGAACTGAACATTTCTGTGTGTGTGTGTGTGTGTGTGTGCGCCTCTGTGTGTGTGTGTGTGTGTGTGTGTGTGTGTGTGTGTGTGCGCGTGCAGGTGTATAAGGAGGACCTGCCTCAGCTGCGGCAGCAGAGCAGAGAGAAGAAGCAGCAGGTCGGATCTCTGAAGAGACAAAGAGGACCAGACCAAGGCCTCCGGCTGCAGTTTGTGCACGGGTAACGTGTGTGTGTGTGTGCTGACAGTTCTACATGTTCTGGTCTGTGCAGAGTTTGATTGATTTAAATGCAGCAAAGTCCTGATTGAATGTGCCGAGTGATGTTAGAGACTTCTGCAGTTTGAATCCTGCAGTAAAAGTAAAAGTACTGCAGTAAAATGTCCTTGTGACTGTTGTACTGTCAGATAAATGTAGTGGAGTAGAAGCAGAGACGAGCATGAAAAGGAAAGACTCAAGTTCAGTACAAGTACCTCAAACATGTACTTAAGTAGAGTACTTGAGTAAATGTACTTTGTTACATTCTACCACCCTGTAACTGTGTGTGTGTGTGTGCCTGTGTGCGCAGTTACCGTGGTTACGACTGCAGGAACAACCTCTTCTACACTCAGGGGGGGGAGGTGTTGTTCCACGTGGCGGCGGTGGGCGTGGTCTACAACCGACAGCTGCACAGCCAGCGCTTCTACATCGGCCATGACGACGACATCCTGAGCCTCAGCATCCACCCGCTGAAGGACTACGCTGCTACGGGACAGGTGCTAACACACACACACACACACACACGCACACACACACGCACGCACACACACACACACACACACACGCCCACACACACACGCACACGCATACACGCACGCACGCACACACACACACACACACACGCCCACACACACACGCACACGCACACGCACACACACACACACACACACACACGCCCACACACGCACGCACACACACACAGGATGTGTACATATTTGAATCCTGTTGACTCTGAGTGTGTGTGCAGGTCGGCAGGGATCCAGCTATCCATGTGTGGGACATCCAGACCCTGAAGTGTCTGTCTTTGCTGAAAGGTTTCCACCAGAGGGGAGTGTCTGCTCTGGACTTCTCAGGTATGCTGCACACCTGCACCTCAGACTGACAGACATCATCGATTTGTCCAACACTTTGATTTCTGATTAACTACCTGCTCAACTAACACCCCCCCCCCCAAACCATGATGGTGAACATGTTAAACATTAGCATTAGCATTGTGAGCATCTGAGCATGCTGACGGGCCAGCAGGTGGTCCTGATCAGGGTCCAGGTCTGTCCATTTAGGTCTTCAGTGTTTAAGTGTGTAACTGTACCACAGAGCTCAGCAGGCTCCGCCCTCTGAGCTGTCAAACAGGTAAAAACAGGTAAAAACCTCCTCTGATAGACTCTTTGTGTTCCTGATGCAGCTGATGGAAAGACTCTGGTCTCAGTGGGAGTCGATGACGGACACTCAATCGTTGTCTGGGACTGGAAGAGAGGAGAGAAACTCGCTACTGCCAGGTACTACAAAAAACTACAACTAGTACTACTGTGACCTACTGCCAGGTCAGTACACTGTAAAAAAAACTACAACTAGTACTACTGTGACCTACTGCCAGGTCAGTCCACTGTAAAAAAAAAACTACAAGTAGTACTACTGTGACCTACTGCCAGGTCAGTCCACTGTAAAAAAAACTACAACTAGTACTACTGTGACCTACCGTGAGGTCAGTACACTGTAAAAAAAAATACAATTAAACCTACTTTTATTGCTGCTGCTCGTCTCTGGGTACTAAAGTAACTTTTACTTTTTCTAATAGGTCACTTTCACTGCTACTGCCACTAAAACCACAGCTACCGCTACTATTGATACCTTTACTCCTTTACTAGTACTAGTACAGCCTCATATTTGGTCATTGTTGTAGTAGTACAAATACAGCTCTTACTGCTGCTGTTAGACCTGCTGACACCTACGACAACAACAACAAATATTACTGCTGATACTGATTTCACTGAGTTTTATTACCACTGCTGGTACAAACGATGTTTGGCTGCTTCTGTTGCTGCTGTACTGCTGCCGGAGTACATGTGATTTTCTAACCGTTTATCCTGCGTTCGTCCTGCATGTACTCGTGTCTCTGTTTCTGCAGGGGTCATAGAGAGAAGATATTTGTGGTGAAGTGTAATCCCATGCTGATGGACAAACTGGTCACTGTGGGAATCAAACACATCCAGTTCTGGCAACATGCAGGTAAGAGTTCAGGAGAGATGTTTGATCAACTAAATCTGCTGCAGCGTTAGAAAATCCCTGATAACACTCGCTGTTGTCAAGTAGTTTTTGTGTGCTCATACTTGGCTGGAGGAAAGTCCATTAACGCCACAGGAGGTTCGGTCTGATCGAGCGCTTTTCTGTCTGTCCTCCAGGTGGCGGTCTGACCTTCAGACGCGGTGTGTTCAGGAGCGTCGGCCGGCCGGAGACCATGATGTCGGTTTGTTACGGTCGCAGCGAGGCGCTGGTGTTCTCCGGCGCCGCCAACGGAGACGTTTACATCTGGAAGGAACCTCTGCTGCTGAAAACAGTCAAAGCTCACGATGGACCGGTGTTCGCCATGTTCTCCCTCGACAAGGTGAGGGGTGTGTGTGTGTGTGTGTGTGTGTGTGTGTGTGTGTGTGTGTGCGTGTGTGTGTGTGTTGGTGTTGTTCCACTCAGCAGACTCCCGGCTGAATCACACCGGCTCACCGTCCGCTACAGAATTCAATTAAAGATTCTATTGATTACCTTTAAATCCCTTCTCGATCAGGACTCGTTCTCTGAACCCGAGAATCCTCAGACCAGAGAATCAGAGGCTTCGGTCCAGGATTCAAACAAAGGGGGGGTCGTGGTTTTAGCTGAGTCAGTGTCTCAGTTTGAAAAGCTTGTAAAGACACACCTGTTCATGCTGGTGTCCCTGAGGTGTCACCTGTGCTGTGTGGTATTGTGTTCAGCGAAGCACCTTGTAGGTCTGGGTGTGAAAGACGCCACAGAATTAATCTTTATTATTATTATTATTTGTCCTCTTTTTGAGCAGGAACGGCGTCTAAATGCCCGAAACGTGAACGCAGGCGTGAGCAGACGCGTCGTGTGTTTACATGTTTTCTTCTATCAGCGTTACTTCCTCCGCCTGCCCTCCCTCCATCTCTTCTTCTCTCTGTTCATTGTGTGAACTCCCTCTCTTCATTCAGCGCATGGCTCTCTCTCTCTTTATGTAACAGGATTTACAGACTGACGAGCCGATAGAGAGACAGACAGGAGAGTCTGGATTTACCAAAAACTCCTTTAAATCCACAAAGCCTCATTTCTTTGTGCGTTCATGTTCAGCCTGATTTCGTCTGACATTCTGTCGTTTGGCTTTTTTAATTTGATCTTTTGTTTGTGTTTCCATGATCACAGCATCTGTATGAGGATCTGGTTTCAGCCCATCTTTAACACGCTGTTCCAGTTTTAAATGCAGATTGTTATCAGAGTTACTTTTCTAAATAAAATCAACACACATTTGAGTTTGAACACGGCTGTAACAGGTAACTGCTGCATTTTGCTTTCAAACCAGGTCAGAACCTCATTTCCCAAAAGCACCTGAAGGTTAAAATGATCATAAAATCCATCTTATGAGTATTAAAAGTATGAAGTATTAGAAAGTATTAAAGTTAATGCTGCTGATGAGGTTCAGCTTAAGAGGAAGCATCATAAGACTGAAGGTAGATTAACGAGTTCCTCCTACTCACTCGCAGAGGAGGTAGAAGAAGCTTCAGAACCTGCAGGTTTATTTCAGTTCTCATTGTTTTTGTTCATTTATACTCGTCCCTCGTCCTGCCGAACGCCACGTTAGGAGACGCTGTGTTCATTATTTCAGCGGTCAGGGTGTCAGGACATGTTTCATGACACCCAAAAAGAAAACGCTGTAGAAAAAGATGGAGCGTCTTCAGAGGAAACATCAAACAGATCTTCAGATCTGAGTGTGAGGACGTGAGAGGAAAAACCTGTCAGGAGAGGATGAGGAGACTGAGGGATGAAGGATGAGAGAGAGCTCTGACAGAAAGGAAGGAAGGAAGGAAGGAAGGAAGGAAGGAAGTGTAAAGATATTACCGCTTTGTCTTGGCAAAGATCCGTACTCATCACTGATTACAGTATCAATAACTCATAAATCAGTCATTTCTTTTCAGGGCTTTGTGACGGGCGGGAAGGACGGCGTGGTGGAGCTGTGGGACGACATGTTTGACCGCTGCCTCAAGACGTACGCCATCAAGAGAGCAGCGCTGTCCCCGGGCTCGAAAGGTACCTAACCTCAGCCTGACCTCAGCCTAGCCTAATGTAACCTCAGCCTAGCCTAAATATAACCTCAGCCTAGCCTAAATGTAACCTCAGCCAAACCTAAATATAACCTCAGCCTGAACTCAGCCTCACACTGACCTCAGCCTAGCCTAAATGTAACCTCAGCCTAACCTAAATATAACCTCAGCCTAACCTCAGCCTGACCTCAACCTAACCTAAATATAAAATCGGTCTAACCTTAATATAAGCTCAGCCTAGCCTAAATGTAACCTCAGCCTAACCTCAGCCTGACCTAGCCTAACCTAATGTAACCTCAGCCTAGCCTAAATATAACCTCAGCCTAACCTAAATATAACCTCAGCCTGAACTCAGCCTCACACTGACCTCAGCCTAGCCTAAATGTAACCTCAGCCTAACCTAAATATAACCTCAGCCTAACCTCAGCCTGACCTCAACCTAACCTAAATATAAAATCGGTCTAACCTTAATATAAGCTCAGCCTAGCCTAAATGTAACCTCAGCCTAACCTCAGCCTGACCTAGCCTAACCTAAATATAACCTCAGCCTGAACTCAACCTAGCCTAAATGTAACCTCAGCCTAACCTAAATATAACCTCAGCCTAACCTCAGCTTGACCTCAACCTAACCTAAATATAAAATCAGTCTAACCTTAATATAAGCTCAGTCAAACCTAAATATAACCTCAGCCTAACCTAAATATAACCTCAGCCTAACCTAAATATAAAATCAGTCTAACCTAAATATAAGCTCAGTCTAACCTAAATATAACTTCAGTCTTACCTAAATATAACCTCAGCCTGAACTCAGCCTCACCCTGACCTCAGCCTAGCCTAAATGTAACTTTAGCCTAACCTAAATATAGAATCAGTCTAACCTTAATATAAGATCAGTCAAACCTAAATATAACCTCATCCTAACCTAAATATCACGTCAGCCTAACCTCACCCTGACCTCAGCCTAACCTAAATATAAGATCAGTCTAACCTAAATATAAGCTCAGTCTAACCTAAATATAACTTCAGCCTAGCCTAAATAGAACCTCAGTCTAACCTAAATATAACCTCATCCTAACCTCAGCCTGACCTCAGTCTAACCTCAGCCTAGCTTCAGCCTAAACTAAATAGAACCTCAACCTAATCTCAGCCTAATCTCAGCCTAACCTCAGCCTAACCTCAACATAACCTCAGCCTAACTTCAACCAAATATTTAACCCTAAACTTGTTGTTGTCGTTCAAAAACATTTTATACTGTGGGAAAGGCCAGCATGCTAAAACAGAGCTTCATCTTAGACCTTGTTGGTGAACTCAGTGACGTATGATAAAATGATAAACATAAAGAGCAGAGATGCTTTTGTAGCAGTGGTTGATTTTCTCTTTCTGGCTGTTAGAAGTGTTTCTGTTTCTCTTATATATTTCCCTTCTGTGGATTAAATTATGGTGAACAGTGTCACACTTGCTGTCTCAGTTTAGGATTATTAGTAAAGCAGTTGTCACAGACAGCAGACGCTCTTCTATCCAACACTGCCATCAGGTGGACACATAGTGATACACACCTCTGTCTGTTCTGGTCCATGTCCACTGACCATGTGTGCAGGCCTGCTCCTGGAGGACAATCCGTCCATCAGAGCCATCACTCTGGGTCACGGTCACATCCTGGTGGGAACCAAAAACGGTGAAGTTCTGGAGATCGACAAGACCGGACCGATGACCCTGCTGGTGCAGGTGTGTGTCATCACTTAGACCAGGGTCAGCAGATTCTCACAAAATCAGATCAAAATCAGATCTGTGGCTCCTCAAACACACTTCAGTCTGCAGTTTAATGTCTGTTAGAGCTCACTGCATACTAAATTACAGGTAACCATAGCAACAGTGCTAATGCTTCAGGTGCTGTTAGCAGTTAACTGACTGATGACACTATCTGAACTAACTCTGGGTTGAACTGACGACAAGCACACTTTAAAACATGGAGGAGGATTTTAGATTGAGGGAGATTAGAAGATTTTTTTATTAACTTTCTCCTGGAAATTATTTTTATTTAAAACCAATTAGCAACAGCTGATACGTTTTCTATTAACATAACGAGGAAATGTTGTTAATTAACGAACAAACTCTGATTTCTGGTGTCACAGACCGCCTCCCTGCGACTCCAGCGGTGTTTCATTCAGCGATGGCGTTTGTCAGCAGAACATAATTCTGAATGTTAATTGGTTTATAAACGTAACTTCTAGGAGACAGGATTGGTTGATCTCATCACATGATCCTCCTCAGCTGATGGAGTTTCCAGTTTTTGATGAAGCTGTAGGTGTTCAGTCTCTCAGACTTCTTGTTCGTGTTGTCTGAAAAGTAAAGACTGAAAAGTCATTCTTTCATTGACATCTACATTACCATGACAACTGGAAATCTGCTGAGGAAGGTCATGTGATGTGGTGGAAAGCTCCAGAACAGCTGCTGAATGGACATTATAGTGAGATTTGTTTTGACTGCTTTCTGTTTGTGTCAAAGCGATCAGTTTGATCAGAATTTCTAGACTTGTGTGTGTGTGTGTGTGTGTGTGTGTGTGTGTGTGTTATCAGGTATTTTTAAATGTCTGGTTGTCTGGTACGGCACCTGTTGCCATGGTGAGGAGAGCTGACTGCTGCAGATCGATCAGCAGTTACACACATGCGCATACACACACACACACACACACACACACAGACAACAGTCTCCACACTCTTCTGTCTAGATTGAACATATTTAGTGTTTGTCTTTTTATTTTTGTGGGTTGTGTGATGCATTTCAGTGCTTTTAGGTGTTGGCATGCTGTGAGGTGCGGTGGTGTGTGTGTGTGTGTGTGTGTGTGTGTGTGTGTGTGTGTGTGAGAATGTGTCTTTCTCAAGGACGTAGGTTTGGTTTCTGGACCTTTCACGTTTCGTTCCTCTAACAGAGCACAGGGTTTTACTGCCTTTCTGTATCTATGATTTATTCTGAATTCCAGCATGTTTTAGTGGGATATTTAATGGTGGAGCACTTTTTAAGCCCTGAGCAGTGTCTGCAGGTATTCCTTTCAAGCTTTCAAGGCAAAACACAGGGCAAAAAGTCCCCCTGTCAACCTGCTGCTGCTTTTACTTTTACGTTGCTCCGCATTGCTCGACATACAGAGAATCTTCCTATAGATTAATGTGTGTGTGTGTGTGTTTGTGTGTGTGTGTGTGTGTGTGTGTGTGTGTGTGCAGGGTCATATGGAGGGTGAGGTTTGGGGTCTGGCCCCTCACCCCCTCCTCGCAGTCTGTGCCACCGTCAGCGACGATAAA